>NW_006399790.1:16317081-16320040 GCF_000299155.1 Elephantulus edwardii
TCCACAGGGGTTGCACCATTTTACACTCCCACCAACAGTGAATCAGGTGAACCCATCCTTCTCAGTCTCCTCGCAACCCCGAGGTCAGTCCTGCTTTACAACAGTGGCACCATGCAGTATTTGTCCTTTTGTGACTGAGATACTTCACTCAGCATAATGTCCTTTTCTGTGTGTGTACCGTCAAATCGGATCTGACTGGTACAAGAGGAGATTGTCCCTCCTTCTCCCGCAGAGCATCCGGTGGATTAGAAACATGTACCTCTGGGATTGCAGTGCAGCTTCTTGCTACTAGGCCACTAGAGCTCCCTTAAATCTGACCTTTTTATAGGAATTTGAGTTTTATTTTACCTTTTTCTTCCATTCTATCTAGGATATTCTATTGTGCTGCTGGTTAGAAGGGCAAGTGATACAAGTTGGACACCATCTAGTTTTTCTGGTCTCAGACCAGAAGAGGTTGTGGTTCGTGTGGGCTTTTCATCCCATGGACTAGTTTCTCCTCTGAGCCTTCACTTTCCTTAATTCTCTTTTATTCCATATATAGAGATCAGTAGTTATATCTTAGATTGTCACCCACAAGCTTTTACACCACTCACCAATCTAGGATGTAGAGCCCCACCTTTGTGAACTATATGAAAGGCAATTGACTAAGTTGTCCCCTGAGAAAGTCTCAAACATATTAGCCCAGGAAACCAGCCCTCTGAATTTTTTGGATAAGTCTGAGAAGCCTCTGTAGCTGGTTATTCATGTGAGTATAAATGCAGTACACATAAACATGTATGTATACCTATACTTACAACTATACCTGAAAATTATCAAAAGAATGACTGAAACAGTACCTTGACAGAAGTACAGGCTGGGTTTAGAAAGGTCATGGCACCAGAAATATTGCCAGTGTCAGGAGGTATTGGCAGAAAGCTAGAGTACCAGAGGAGTGTCTATCTGTGTTTCGTTGACTATGCAAAGATATTTGACTGTGTTGATCACAAGTTATAGCTAGAATGGGAATCTCAGAGTACTTGATTATGTTCATGTGAAATCTAAACTTGGACCAGGAAGGAGTCCTCAGAACAGAGGAAGAAAACACTGCATGCTCAAAATCAGGAGAGGAGTGCTTCAGGGATGCAGCCTGTCTCCATACCTTCTCACTCTGTATGTGGAACAGATCATTCAGGTGGGTGGACTTTATGAGGAAGAATGTAGCATCAGGATTAGAAGAAGAAGACTCAACAACCTGTGTTTATGCAGATGACACAACCTTGCTTGCTGAAACTGAGAAGAACCTGAAGCATTTGCTGCAGGTCAAGGACTGTAAATATGGATTGAAGTTCAACATCATGAAGGCAATGATTCTCATCTTGGCCAATTGGGAGCACCATGATAGATGGGGAAGAAATTGAGGTTGTTAACAATTTCATCTTGCTTGCCACCACAATCAACCCTCTTGGCAGTAGCAGCCAGGAAATCAAAAGACATATTGTGACAGGAAATCTACTGTTAGAGACCTCTCCAAAGTACTGAAGCGCAATGGTGTCACTCTGGAGACTAAGGTGCGCCTGATACAGTCCATGGTCTTCACAATCACTTGCTATGCGTCAGAGAACTGGACAATGACTAGGAAGGATAGATGGAGAATCGATGCTTTTGAGCTGTAGTGTTGGAGAAGAATATTGACTATACCATGGACTGTTAAGAAAACAAACAGGTTCGTCCTAGAGAGGGTTAAACTAGGCTGCTCCTTGGAGGCAAGGATTCTGAAGCTTCATCTGACATACTTTGGACATGTTGCAAGGAGGGACTAGTCCTTGGAGAGGGACGTCATGCTTGGGATGGTGGAGGGACAGCGCAGGAGAGGAAGACCTATGAGGTGGATTGATTAAGTGACTGGGATAATTGGGGTAGGTGTGTCAGAGACAGTGAGATTGGCACAGGATAGAGCAGAGTTTAGGGCTGTTATATATAGGGTCGCTGTGAGTCGCAGGCAACTCAACAGCACATAACAACAACAACAACAACATACATGCATATGTGTTTTCTCGCATATGCCTTAATATAAATATACATACATTTTTGTTTCTACTATGGTTGCAAAATTGCATGCATATGTTATTAGAGCATTGACTGAAATTGCTCCTTTTTCTCATATATTTCTTGTTGTTATGTGCCATTGAGTCATCATCAACTCATAGCTGACCCTCCAGTAGGTTTTCGGGGGCTATAAATCACATCAGAAGAGATTGTTATCTTTTTCCTGTGGAGCAGCTGATGAATTGGAATTGACACAACAGCAGCAGGTTTGGTTTTGGCATAAGCATACAACGGTAGAAAGAATATTTATTACAAAAATTTTATAGAGGAAACAATGTAAATGTCTATCGCACAAGAGTGGAAAAAATATTTTGGTATTTTCATATGATGGGATAATATACACTAGGGAAGATCAACTAATGAGGCATCTATCAATAAGAGTAAATCTCAAAAGCTTTAAGTGAGATGACATTTCATTGTCATTTTGATTAGCATCTCTTTGATAGCTAGGAATTTTGAACATTTCTTCATGTGTTTGTTTTCCATGTGAATGCCCTCTTTGGTGAAGTGTGAGATCATATCCTGTGTCCATTTTGCCATTGGGTTGTTTGCTTTTTCCTTATCAAGGCACTGGTGTATTCTACAAATTTTAGACATGGGTTCCTTATCAGATATGTCATTGCCAAATATTTTTTCCCACTCTGTGGGTTTCCTTGTAAAAGTGTTTTGATATGCATAGGGTTTTGATTTTTAGAAGGTCCCATTTATCTATTTTGTCCTTTCCTGGCTGTAGGTTTTTCATTATGCTTGGGAGAAAAATAAGCTAACAAATAAAGTAAAAGAAAACTGAACCTATTGCCATTGAGGGAAACAATTTGTGGCATTAAGACACCCTTTTTCATTTAAAATGAAATGCATGAGGGTGTTTAATAAA
>NW_006399790.1:16320190-16337081 GCF_000299155.1 Elephantulus edwardii
TACCTATTGTCAGATGAACCATTACTTTTTATTATTATTTTATTTTAAAAAAAATGTCAAGTGACTCAATTGTAAGATGTACCCTAAAGTCAGAGATATTGAAGTATAGAAACGGATACATATGCAACATAGAATTCATTAAATACAGCACCACTGACAAAAATAAAAGAAATATAAAAATATTAAAGTTGTCAAGGATTTAATTTTACTTGGACCTACAATTGATGCCGTGGAAGCGTCAATCAAGAAATCAAATGGCAGCTTTTTTTTTCCTTTGAAAAAGCTTGCTTGCATGGGACATAGTTCTCAGCTGCTCACCAGTCTCTACACCAACAGCCTGAATCACCCACTGCCACCATCTATCTCTGCAACAAGTGACAGTCTACTGAATCCTGGCCCATCACTCACCAATTTCTCCAAAGCCAGCTCACATTCCCATGGTCACACTGCCAAATGATGACTTGCCCATCCCTATCAAACCAGTACTCTGAGGGAACCAGCATGTCCCTTTTGCTGAAGGATTCTCTGTTCAACTTGGAAACTTTGAGCATCTGCATCTACAAGCAAAGATCAGTCCAGAGCAAGCCATCAGGTTGCCGCAGTCAGTTCTAGCTCACAGCATGAATCTTCTCTTCATCTGATTGGGTTCTGGTCAACTCATCCCCATCCATCTGTGCTTCAAACAGACATCAGCTGTACCTCTACACTTCTCCCTGCGTTTCAGCCCCGTTGGTTTCCTCACTCAGCCCTAGCCTCCACACGGGGCCAAGTCAACTAGCCATGGTTCTTAATGACTCCCTGCTCCTCAAGCCAACAACCCTGCCCTGCTTATCCACACAGCTATAAATGCTATGTGGGCAGTGCTGAAGGAACACATTCAAGCTCAGCTTGTTTCTCCGTTGTTAGGTTCCTCCCACATCCACTCCTGTAGATCCAGGTGATTGCTATGAACAAGGATACTCCAATCTCAAGTCATGGAAGTGGGCTGTGATGGGCGCCCAGTTTACCCTGCCAAAGAAGTCAAACAGCTTGTTCCAGTTTTAAAAAGACAGACCCTTCCTTTCCTTTTTTCTTCTTTCTTTTCCTGCTTGCTCTTCTTCAAATGAGAATCTCTTCAATCAAACATCCAGTGTGGGTCCACAAATCCTTTCAAATGTCAATCTCCTCACAGTACTGAGTAGGATTCCATCTTTCCCCTAGACCAAGACCTAACATCCACTTCCAGATTCTACTTCTAACAAACTTATCTCCAGGGCAGTCTTCCCTTTTAGTTCTTCAAATCAAGCACTGGCTAAAGATGGAATGACATGTTTTTTAAATCTACACTATCCAGTGTTTCTTTATGATGTACATTGTTTTTTCATCCCACTCCACTTTTTTTAAACTGATTTGCATATAATCACCCTTACACATTAGCTTTATCCTTGTGGATTTTGCCCCATACAATCCCTTATATACGCACTGTACTTCATATAATTAACTACCACCTATCTATGTCTATTGTCACGCTATCTTCCTCAAGACCCCACTGAATTCCTCCCAACTCCCCACCTTTTCTCTCCGCCCACCAGCCTCAACCATTCCAGTGATCATCTATCCTTCTCCCTTTCCCATCTCTCTCACCCCTCTTTTTTTTTCAGGCAATAGTTCATTTACTTCGTATTTCATGCATGTGCATTGTGTTTTATACAATCTTTCCTTTATGCTGTGTTTCATTCAGTCATTCATATTTTTTATAATAAATTACCTGGAGGCAGTGAAACCAGGGTGCTCCTTGGAGTCAAGGATTCTGAAGCTTTGTCTGACATACTTTGGGCATGTTGTAAGGAGGGATCTGTCCTTGGAGATGGACATCATGTTTGGGAGGGTGGAGGGACAGTACAAGAGAGGAAGATCTTCCATGAGATATATTGATTCAGTGCATGGGGTAATGGGGGTAGGTGTGTCAGAGACAATAAGGCTGGCCTCAGAATAGAGCAGGGTCCAGAGCTGTTATACATGGGGTCACTATGAATCTCCGGTGACTTGATGGCACATAACAACAGCAACCTTTGATCTGTGTCTAATTTAAAAAAGAAATCAATTGGCATGTTGTACTGGGCAAAATTGTCGCCAAAGACCACTTTGAAGTGTTTACAAGTAAAGACAGCACTTTGATGACTATGTACACCTGATTGAAACACTAGTCTTTTCAATTACCTTATATGCGTGTGAGAGCTGGATTCTCACACAGAAAAACTGCAAAGCAGGAAAACTGAAAAAGAGTTGATGTCTCTAAATCATGGTATTGGCAAAGAATATTAAGCATATCATACCCTTACAAAAGAACAAACAAATCTGTCTTGAAAAAAGAGCAGCCAGAATGCTTAGAAGTGAGAATGGCGAGACTTTGCCCCAAATATTTTTAATATATTGATGGACCTGTCCCTAAAGAAGGACATCATGCTTGATAAAGTGGAGGGTCAGTGAAAGAGAGGAAGGTTCTCAGTGAAATGATTGACATATACCTATTCAATCTGTATGCTGAGCAAATCATTTAAGAATCTGAACTCAAATGACATCAGGATAGGAGGAAGACTCATCAATAATCTCTCTTATGCAGATGACACAACGTTACTTGCTAAAAATGAAGAGGACCTGAAACCCTTGCTATAGAAGATAAAGACTAAAGCTTTCAATATGATTACATCTCAACATCAAGAAGACAAAAATCCTCACCACTGGTTCGATGAGCACCATAATAATAGACGGAGAAAATATTGAAATTGTCAGTGATTTTATCTTACTGGCATCTACAATCAACATCCTTGGCACCATCAACTAAGAAATCAAAAGATACATTGGAAAGTCTTCAGCCAGGAACCCTCCAAAGTACTGAGTAACAACAATGTCAGTTTAAAGACTAAGGTGGGCCTGATTAAGGCCATGGCCTTTTCAATCAGTTGCTATTCATCTGAAAGCATAGCAGAATACGCATAGAATAAGTATGACAGAAGGAGAATTAAAGCCTTTGAGATGTGGTGTTGAAGAAGAGCACTAACTATCCCATGCCAAAAGAACAGGTATATCTTAAAGAAAGGGTAGCCAAAATGCTCCTTGGAGGCAAGGATGGAAAAGGTACATCTTACATACTTTGGGCATGTTGTTTAGGTAAGGCTATTCCTTGGATAAGGGCATCACACTTGGAAAGGTAGAGAAAGCAAAAGAGATGAGATGAGATGGATTGACACAGTGACTGCAGCAGTGGGTCGAAGTATGTCAGAGATGATGAAGAGGGCACAAGATAGGGCAGGGTTCAGATCTGTTGTTCTCAGAGTCCCGATGAGTCAGAACTAACTCAATGTCATCTAACAACTCCCAGAGCAACACTTAATAAAAATTCAATGATAGAATCAAGGAAAAAAAAACATAAAAAAAACACAACCTCCACAAACTAAGCATAGATTTTACAGACAAAATAAAAAAATTTAAAACCTCTCACAATGAGAAATTAACATACATTCATATATTGTTGTTCATTGACATCAAAGTTGACTCCAATTAATGGCAGCCCCATAGCTATAATTGTAATAGAAGGAGATCACAAGGCTTATCTCCTGAGATACAGTTGGGTAGGTTTGAATCACCTTTTTGGTTACCCACTTGTTATATACTGCTTTTGCCACCTCTCACTCACTAACTAACTCATTGAGTTAGAACTTACTCATAGCAGATTTTCAGAAGCTGTAAATCACACAGGAGGAGAATACCCATCTTTCTCCCTCAAGCAACTGGTGGATTAGAATCTTTGGGTTGGCAGTGGAATACCATATATAAACTTTCTTAAGATACCATGTCCCTGTGCTCGCTTCAGCAGCACATATACTAAAAATTGGAACGATACAGGGAAGATTAGCATGGCCCCTGCGCAAGGATGACACGCAAATTCGTGAAGCGTTCCATATTTTAAGAAAAGAAAAAGATGCCATGTCCCGATTCAATCCAGATGTCCACAAGAGCCATTTTTTATTTCCTTAAATTCATTACTGTTGTTTTATATATTTAAAGTACATTATTTAAATAAATTCCAACTTAATCAGGAAAACAAAATTCTGAAGAGAGTTTTCAGAAGTATCCTGAAAAACCACCAGTTTGATAAGCAGCATACTTCAATTTGAATAATATGGCATTTTGTTTGTGTAACAACTGATAGAACATTTTTAATCTAAAGGTCAAGCAATTTATTTGGAGCAGTGAAGAGAGGGAGAAGGGAGACTTTTCTGTCTCCTTGTTTATATTCAAGTAGGTTACACAATGACCTCCCAGGTTGTAAGCCTCAAAGATGCAGCAGACTTTTTTCTTAATTTGGTGTGCAATAGCAGCATATGCCTTTGGGGGTTTCCCTCCCTTTTAAGTAAAACAAACAAACAAAACTCTCAAATAGATTTCATGTCAATATCTCTTTTGCCAGGAATGTAGTTAAGAAGGTTCAAGATTTGATAAATATTTGTCCCTTTCTAAATTTTTTGTTTTCTTCTTATTTAGCTATTTTAAAGCACAGAAAGATGAAATATCCTCATCCTTTAATTTGGAAGATGGGGAACTTTCCCCTATAAGTAATTAGCAATTTAACTACTGTGCCCATAAGTTCTGTTTCTGAAGCATTGATTCCCAATGATTTCTAAACCAGTATTCACTCTCCACTCTGAGAGGTCACACACAACTTTTGGCACATCCTCAAATCTTGAGAGTAACATGGAGTGAATTACCATGTTTATGAGACATTTGTTGCCTCCTCTCTTCTTCAGTGTGCGTGAGGTCACCCCTTTGGTAAGGAAGAGCTGAGAAAAGAAGGTGAGAAGTAAAAACAGTGAAATTATAATGCCTTTATATGTCCTAATAAGGAGCTTTAAATACTTTTCTTTGAGAATTCATTTGTCTTTCTAAGTTCCCTATGAGCTGTGTGGGCACCAGAAGGGAAGGAAATGTATCTTCTAAATTTCATTACCTGTTAAATGTGAATGACAATAAAGACTTGAAACAGTGTGGTTCTATGAAGAGAAAGCTAGTAGGAAATACAATACATGATTAACTCATTCTCCTTTTTACAAATCATAGCATTAAATAGATAAATATAAAATCCCTTTGGTCACCACCTCTACCTACTCTCCACCCTTCTTCCAGTTGTTGTTGTTGATTGCTTTGGAGTTGAGCATGACTCATAGCGACCCTATGAACAAAAGGCTCTACAACTATCGACATTTATCAAAGTTCATAGAGTTTCCGGAGGCATGTTATTTAGGAAGTGGATGCCACTCCTGCTTCCAGTAGAGAAAGAGTTTTTTTTAGTTTAGCATTCATTACTCCAAATAAATCTTTTAAATATTTTTTGCCTAAATTGGTACATTGTTCTTATTGTTAGGTGCTGTCAAATTGCTTCAGTCTTATAGTGTACTACAGGCCTGCATCATCCTCATAATTGCTGCTTTGTCTGAACCTATTGTATGGCTAAAGTGTTGATCCATCTTGTTGAAGATTTCTTCACTTTCATTGACCCTTCAGTACCTTGTTTTGCTGTTAGGTGCCATCAAGTCTAGTACAACTCATAGTGATCCTTTGAACAAAAGATCTGAACCCTGTGCCATCCTTACAATCTCTGACGTACTCAATCCACCTGAAAATGTCAATCCACCTGAAATCTTCCTCTTTTCTGCTGACCTTCCACATTTCCAAGCATGATGTCCTCTCCAGTGAAGAGCTTCTCCTAGCAACATGCTCAAAGTATGTGAGACGAAGCTTTATCATCTTTGCCTCCAAGGATTAAAGTACCTTAGATTCTTCTTTCTTTCCTCTCCAGTCTAGTGCCGTAATTTTTTTCTTTTATAATGATTTAAATGAAAGTTTACAAATCATATTGGTTTTTAATGTCAATCATTCATATAAAGTTTGTTTTAGAATGCTAATTAAAATTATTCTACAATGTAATTAAATCATTAAAATGCCCGATTGCTTCACCGATCTTACTATGTATATATTATTACCTATTTACACCACCAGGCCAATAGGCAGCATCATGATGACAGATGGAGAAAGGATTGTAGCTGCCAGCGATTTCATCTTACTTGGATCCCCTTGGAACCAGCAATCAGGGAATCAAAAGATGAATTGCATTGGGAAAATCTGTTGTCCAAGACCTCTCCAGAGTCTTAGGACTTAGAGCAATGACATCAGTTTAAAGACTAAGGTGCATCTAATCAAAGCCATGGTCTTTACAATTGCTTGTGATGCATCACAATGACTAAGGATGACAGAAGAAGAATCTATGCTTATGAGTTGTGGTGCTGGAGAGGAGTATTGAATATCCCATGGTTGCTCCTTGGAGGCGAGTATGGTGAAACTGTCTTACATACTATGGCATATTGCCAGGAGGGAGCAGCCCTTGGAAAAGGATATCATACATGGAATGGTGGAGGGTCAGTGCAGGAGAGGAAGACCCTGAATGAGATGTATTGACACAGTGACTGCGGTAAGGTAATAGGGATCAAGTGTGTTGGAGATGGTGAGGTTGGCTCAGGATAGGACAAGGTTCAGTGCCATTGTTCATTGGGTTTCTGTTAGTCGTAGTCAACTCAATGGAACATAATAAGAAGATATTGCCTGTTTATTAGGAATCTCTAGTGGTAAGGAGTTGCGCTGCCTATGCAAAGGCTGGCAACTTGATTCCATTAGGAGCTTGAAGGGAGGAAGATGGGTAGTCTCCTCTAAAAACCTGCTAGAGGGTCAGCTATGAGTCAATTCTGACTCAGTGGAGCACAACCACCACCACCACCTGTTTATTAATTTCTACTCCCCTTTCCTCCCTTCTGATACTTAGTAACCCTCCAAGAATTATTCTGTGTGTAAACATAGCCTTAGATTTTTATAATAGTCGTTTTATACAATGTTTGTCCTTTAATGACTGATTTATGTCAGCATATTTTCCTCTAAATTCATCTATATGATGAATTAATGCTTCACAAATTCTTTATCTTTTTTTAGTGTTGTCTAATACTCCATTGTGTGAATGTATCATTCTTCCTTTATCCATTTGTCCACGAATGAATACTTGGGTTGTTCCCATCTCTTTTCTGTTATAAACACGGCTACAATAAACACGAGTGTGCATATATCAGTATGTGCTGAAGCTTTTACATCTTTAGGATTTATACCTAGCAGTGGGGTGGCTGGGTCAAATGGTATCTCCATACTCAATCTTTTAAAAGAAAGCACCATGGTGTTTACAATATTTTACATTCATGGTAAGAAGCTATGCTGCAATCTCAAAGACATATGGTTCAAATTCACTAGCTGTTCCATGGGAGATGGATAGGCAATCTCCTCCCATGTGATATACTGCTTTTGAAAACATGCTGGAGGGTCAGCTATAAGTCTATTCTGACTCAAAGTCACACAACAATGACAATTAGAAATGTACAAGTTCCAGTCTCTCCACACTCTCACCAGCATTTTTCGTCTACTATCCTATTGAATTTTTCCATTTCTGCAAACATAACTGTTGGAATTTTGATAGAGATTACATTGAGTATTCAGATTGCATTGCATATTATTTACATCTTAAAAATATTAAGTTTTCCTATCTATGGACATGACAGAGGAGAGCTCTGGTGGCTAACCCATAGGAAATCCACCAGTTACTCCACAGGAGAAACACAAGCACTTTCCTCCCATGCCATTTACAGACTCTGAAAACCCACTGCAGGGCCAGCTGAGTCAATTCTGACTCAACAGTAATGAGTTTGTTTTATCTATGAACATAATGAACCTTAGTGATGCAGTGCAGGATGAATTGAACTGCTAACCCAAAGGTCAGTAGTTTGAAAGCATCAGACACTCTGAGGGAGAAAGAAGGGCAGTATCCTCTCAAATAAAGATTAGCAGCCTCAGAAACCTGATGGAGGATCCTTTATGAGTCAGAATCGACTCAATGGCAGTGGGCTCAGGTATTTATGAACATGAGGTGGGGGGCTCACTTATTAGGTCATCTTTCTTGTTTAGGGGTTCTTGCCAATATGACACCTTGTCGAAGGAACTACTGAGCTAAAGCCAGCCCTCTTTAGGTGTTCTTGGATAGGTTGTCAAGAGAGACCAGTCCATGATGATACTTTGCTTGGTAAAGTAGATGGCCAGTGAAACGAATGCAAGAGAACAAATATGTCTGTTCTGGGGAGGGTAAAACGAACTTGCTCTCTGGAAGCAAGGATTTTGAAGCTCTGTCTCGCATACTTTGGGTATGCTGCCAGGAGGGGCCAGTCCTTGGAAAAGGACATCATGCTTGGAAGAGGGAAGGACAATACAGTAGAAGAAGACCTTGGATGAGATGGATTGACACAATGACTGGGGTCATAGTGTGTCGAAGACAGTGAAATTGTCTCAGGATAGTACTGAATTCAGAGCTATTGTGCATAGGGTCGCTATGAGTCGCAGGTGACTCGACAGCACATAACAACAATGTCTTGGAGAAGGTAAAGTCTTATTACTTCATAGACTTATCTGTTGTTTGGCAGAAAGGTGATCTCCAGGAGTGGGTTCAATTTCAGGTTTTGAAGGGTGCATAAGTGTCATAGTTTCAGGAATATAAAACATAGTGCATGAGAGTGATTGCATGAAACACAATATGAATGAAGAATTGCGTGAAACATAATGTATACGAGCTTTGTGAGCAAACCAATATAAAATAAAAACAGCAACAGTAAAAAAACAACAGCAACAACACAACAAAATATTACACCTGTCTCTATCTATCAGACCATGGTTGTTGTTGTTGTTAAGTGCCGTTGAGGAGAGTCCTCAATGCCTGGGTGTCTTTCATTCTCTCTCCAGGTTCATAGGGTTTCCGGAGGCAAGCTATTACGAAAGTGGATGCCACTTCTCCTTATCAGACCAATAAGCCTGGTCTTTTTTATACATTTGAAATTTTTTCTACTTTTATTTTTTTTCCTACTCTGTTCAGAACTTTCTATTAGGATCTGTTCAGATCCTAATCAGAGTAGTTGTTTGTGGTAAAAAAGGAACTTCTAGTTCTAGTCTCAGGCTACTGGAGGTTATGGTTCAAGTGGTCCTTTGAATGAAATTGCTTCCTTGAATCGTTGATTTTCTTCATTCTTCTTTGCTCTTCCTGGGGAAAGACCAATAGATGTATTTTAGAGAATTGTTTCTAAGCTTTTTAACACTAGTTTATACTCCTGGTAGAATTTGAAGGGATGGAGCTTCTACCTAAATTGAAATAGCAGAGTTGGTTTGAAGATCTTTTCATGATTGTAATCAATTCACTGTACTGTCAGCAAGTTCTGATGGAATTTGAGGGTATGAGGCTTTTATCTGCATTGAAATGGCAGAGTTGGGTTGAAAAATCTTTTCCTGGCTGTAATCCCTGGGGTTTACAAGTCAGAAGACCAGGAGAAATTCTGCAGTCAGGGACTACTCCAAATTACTGAGGAACAATGATTTTAGTCTGAGGACTAAGGTGTGCCTGACTCAGGCCATAGTCTTTTCAATCATCTGGTGTGCATCTGAGTTCTGGGCAGTGAAGAAGGATGACAGAAGAAAAATTGATGCTTTGGAGTTGTGGTGTTGGAGGAGAGTGCTAAATGTCCCATGGACTGCCAGAAGAATAAACAGGTAAGTCTTAGAGAAGGTGCTGCCAGAGTACTCCTTAGAAGCAGGATGGTAAGGCATCTTTTGGATATATTGCTAAGAGATTGCTCAACTAGGTAGATTGACACAGTAACTGCAGCAATGGGCTCAAGTGTGACAGAGATTGTGAGGTAGGCACAGGATAGGACAGGACAGAGTTCTGATCTATTGCTTATAAGGTCACTACGGGTCATACTCAACAGTACCTAATAATAATAATAATCTACACTCACTGAAAGAGGATAAAGAACATTGAATTATAGTCTATAGGATTATAGACTGAGTTGTGCCGATTGACCAAGATGTCACCCAAGATTATGGTCATAAATGTTGGGAGATTTTTCATTATTATTTTCATTTCTTTATTTATTATGGGTGTATTGAGATATTCTGTTTCTTCTTGAGTCCTATTAGGTAGCTTTGGTCATTCTAGGAATGTGTCCATATTTTCACATAATCCTTTTAATTTTAGTAGTATTAATAGCAATGTCTCCACTGTAATTTTTTTTAGTTATTTGCATCTTCTCTCGTTTTCCTTGTCAGTATACTTAAAAGCTTATTGGGTTTGTTGATATTTTCAAAGAAACTACTTTTTGTTTTATTTATTTTCTCTGTTGTTTTTCTATACTTTATCTCACTTACTTCTGCTCCAATCTTGGTTATTTCCTTCCTTGACTTTAGTTTGCTTTTCTTTTACTATGTCCTGAAAGTGTAGAGTTAGATTATTGACAACTTTCTTTTTTTTTATTTTTTTTAATGTGTGTACCGTCAAATCAGATCTGACTGATACAGGAGGAGATTGTTCCTCCTTCTTCAGCAGAGCATCTGGTGGATTCAAACCTCACATCTCTGGGATTGCAATGCAGCTTCTTGCCACTAGACCACCAGAGCTTGCCGACAACTTTCTTTTGTAAATTTAAGCATTTATTAGTATAAATTTCCCTCTGATAAATGCCTTGACTGCTGTTCATAAGTTTTGGTATGTTGTGTATTCGTTTTCATTCATATCAATGTTTTTTCCTAATTTTCACTGTAATTAAGTCTTTGGCCCTTTGTCTGAAGTGAAGAAAGGTATACGGAGGCACAGGGCTGTGTACGTCTCCGTGAAAAGGCCAGCAAGAGTGAAAATGGTACTGTCCCTCACCGCCACAGAGTAAAAAGCAGATAAAGATCCCATAGCCCAGCTCCATTGTGCCTCTAGATCCACACCAGCTGCTAAAAGTTCATTCAGTTGTTATTGACTCACAGCTGTAGTACTGAGATAAGTTGGAGAATGGGTAAGGCAAAGAATATCACACAACGGATGTTCAGGTTTTAGTCTAACAGTCCCAAGGCACAATCCCTCAATTACTTCAGGATCCAGTTTTTAGCTCAGCACTCAGCTTTTCCCTCCATCAACTGGCAAGAATAGTAAAACTTTGACTGTGGCCTTCATCTCAGGGCTCCTCTGGTTACACCTTGCCACAGTTTCTCCACAGCAATACCACCATTTCTCCACCACCATCACCAGGGTCTTGCCAGTAGAGTCTCATTCTTAGGAGGGTTTTGCTTCAATTTTCCTCAAGTCATCTTCTCCTTGCTGCTCAGTGTGGGAAGCACTCATTCTCTCATGTTAGTCATAGAGCTGTTGACTATGTGTTTGCAGTTAACGTAGCTGGAGATCAGAGGGGGTCAATGTAAAGGCTTAAAAAGTCAACTTTAGGCTAACAGTGTACCCCTTGGTTAGAATGTGCTGTTCAATTTCCACATATTTGTGCAATTTCCAACTTTCCTTCTGTTATTAATTTCTAGTTTCGTTCTAGGATGTAGAAGCTACTTTTTATGATTTTAAACTTTAAAAAATTCCTTGAATTCTTTTGTGATGTAACATATAGTCTTTTCTGTAGAACGATCCATGTGAACTAGAGAAGAAGGTATATTCTGTTGTTGTAGGTTTGAGTGTTCCGTATGTTGGTTTATTAAACTCAAACTCATTGCCATCAAGTTGGAACTAAGTCATATCTGACCTTCCAGCAGGTTTTTGGAGGCTGCAAATCACACAGGAGGAGATTTCTTATCTTTCTTCCATGGAGCTGATAGTGGTTTGAACCACCTTCGGGTTGTTGTTGTTAAGTGCCATCGAGTCGTAGACCTTCAGGTTAGCAGTGCAATTTCCTGTAGACTATGCCACCAGTTGGTGTATGGCATTGTTTAAGTTCTTCATAATTTTTCTAGATGTTCTACTCTTGAAATAGCTGTATTAAAGTCTTGTACTATTATTGTGTAGTAGTTGTGTACTGTCAAGTTGGAACCGACACACATCTGACTCACCAGTGGGTTTTCAGAGGCAGTAAATCACATAGAAGGAGATTACTCATCTTTCTTCCATCCAGCAGCTGGTGGTTTTGAGACTACGTGTCTTCAAGTTAGCAACACAGCTCCTTGCCATTGTTGCTGTTAGGTGTCATTGAGTCAAGTGCCACTTATAGGGACCTTTTGAACAACAGCTCTCACTCCTGTCTTATCCTGCACCATGTTCATCATCCCCAACATACTTGAGCTCATTGTTGTAGTCACTGTGTCACATCCATCTCATTGAGGGTCTTTCACTGACATTCCATCTTTCCAAGGAATAGCTCCTCCTAACATCATGACTACAGTATGTAAGACAAATCTTTGCCATCCTTCCCTCTAAGGAATACTCTGGTTGAACTTTCTCCAATAAATATGTTTATCATTTTGTTATTGTTGTTGTTAGGTACCATCGCGCTGCGTATGACTCATAGCGACCCTCTGAACAGCTGACCTGAACTCTGTCCTATCCCATGTCATACTCACCACCTCTGACATGCTAGAGCCAATTGCTGAAGTCATCCTGTCAATCCATCTCATTGAGAGTCTTCATCTCCTTTGCTGATCCTCCATCTTCCCAAGCATAATGTCCCTCCATCTTCCCAAACATAATGTCCCTTTCCAAGAAATAGAGTCACCTAACTACATGTCCAAAGTATTAAAGATGAAGCAGATATGGGTTTTATTTTGTTTGTTTTTTTAAAGACACGTCTGTTTGTTCTTTTGCCAGTCCATGGAGTATCCAGTATTCTTCTCCAACACCACAACTTAAAGGCATCAATTCTTCTGTCATCCTTATTTGTTGTCCAGTTCTCTGATGATGCATAGCAGGTAATTGACAAGATCATGGCCTGACAGAAAAACTGGACAGAAAGACATGAGAATGCAGGCAGAAACCCAGGCCTAAGGAGCAAGGAATGTTGGTCTGCAAAAGTGGGAAGATCATTGGACTCTAGGAATGATACAGATACTAGGGCTTTTCTGGTACAAGTGGTGACCAATTGCATAACCTTGGCCTTCGTACATACAAACATGTTTGAAAATTACCCTTGGCCTGGACCTGTTCTAATATAGACAGAATATGGCCATCATAGAATAATTCAGTGATTTATTATATTACTGCCTGTGAATTAAGATGAAACTAGGGAAATCCATTTCGATCTTTAACATTGTCAAACATCCAACAAAACTATAATCGCATAGGTTCTACTGCTTTCTACTGCCCAGGAGCCTATTCTTGGAGAAGGACAGGATGCTTGGAGGGGGGGAGGGTTGGCAAAGGAGAGGAAGACCCTCAACCAGGTGGATTGACATGGTGACTGCTGCAATGGGCTTTTATGTGTCAGGAAGTGTGAGGATGGCACAGGATAGGGCAGGGTTCAGATCTTTTGTTCATGAGTTGTATTCGGCTCAATGGCACCTAACAACAACAACAACATAGAAGAAAGGGAGTTCTGGTGGCCTAGTGGTAAGAAGATATACTGCATTCCAGATAGCACATAGTTTGAATTCATCAGCTGCTGCTCCTTGGGAGAACGATGGACAATCTCATCCTGTGTGATTAACTACATCTGAAAACCTCCTGGAGGGTCAGCTATGGGTCAGTTCTGACTCGATGGTACACAACAACACAGAGAAAGAAACTTGCAATCAATAACAATACAGAGAAAGAAATGTAACTTCCAACAAGTCACCTTGCGTGGGTTGGCATTTCCCTGTTATGTATGACCAATATTATTTAATACTGTCACTTTATTGCTTAATAACAAGTAGGTTGTGTCCCATTTCATATATTTTTTCTTAAAATTCTGTAGTTTACACATGTTGTTATTGTTAGGTGCCGTCGAGTCATAGACAACTCATAGCGACCCTATGAATGAAAGGCCTGAGCACTGTTCATACAGAGAGTTTCTGAAGGCAAGCCATTTTGGAAGTGGATGCCACTCCTGCTTCCAGGCTTGCTTTAGTTGGGAAGCTCCAGAAATCATTGTCCACCATGGGTAACCATTACCACGTTTGGCACATCGGTGTCACAGTATTCATCATCACAGCAACCACGGGCTACCTCTGTACAGCAAAGCACAGACCAGGGCTATACCACCTAGAAGAATGTTTGACAGGAAAACAATTTGAACCCAGCCTGAGGACCAAAGATTAAAATCACCCACCTTCACCACCTACACACTAATAAATTAATGAAAGTGGGTGGGGGAGATCATGGCCTGAATCAGGATACCTTAATCTTCAAACTGATATCATTGTTCTTCAGCATTATGGAGAGGTCTCTGACAGCAGATTTGCCCACTGCAATGTGTCTTCTGGTTTCCTGACTGCTGGTACCAAAGGTGTTGATTGTTGATCCAAACAAGATGAAAAAATGGACAGCTTGAATCCTTTCTCCACCTATCATAATGTTGATGATTGGATGAGCCTCTGGATGTAATCATTCTATATGCATATTCTTGCCTGACCATGAGACACAGTCAGTGGTCTAGGAAAGTAATTTTAAATAATAGACCCTTGACACAGTGACTGTAGCAATGAAATCGTGAAGATGGCAGAGAACAGGACAAGGTTCAGATCTTTTTTTCATAGAGTTGCTATGAATTGTGGTTGTCTCAACAGCACCTAATAACAACAGTTTAAACTCACACCAACCGAACTTCAATAACAGAAAAACTGTTTCAATTACATTGGTCCCATTTCAAATGTTGATCTGATCCATGTGACATATACCTGTTACATTTTTGTTGTGTACTGGTAGAGTGGGAACCAACCCATAGCTGACCCTGCAGTGGGCTTCCAGAGGCAGTTAATCGCATAGGAGTTTTCCCATCCTTCTCTCTCAGAGAGGCTGGTGGCCTCGAACCACATGCCTTCAGGATTGCAGCACAGCTTCTTGCCACTGGGCCCCCAGAGTGCCACAACAGAAAATCTATTTGAATACAATTTCTTTCCAATTTTTATATTGTTGCCATATATAGCATTTGTAATGATTCATGTTTTTGTGAAGAAATACTCAACAAAACACATTAATTCAATAATTTCTACTTTGCATATTCTCCCTTGGTGGTACCGAGGATCCTCCCTATCTTAGCTCACTTTCCTCCCCTTTTTCTCTCTAGTGAGATAAAACATATTATGGACCATACTCCAGGAAAACTCGCTTTACGCCTGATTAAGGTTAGGATGAGATTAAGGGGTGTTTCATTCCACCTTTAATCCTTCTACAACTATTACATTTACAACAAGCCCTGTACAACAGTGCATGGGGGTTAATTACATAGCTACCACATTTTATCATGGCATTCATGTATTTTGCAGGGATAATTCAATACTGCTCCTTGGAGGCAAGGATTCTAAGGCTCCGTCTAACATACTTTGGACAGGTTGCAAGGAGGGAAAGGTCCTTAGAGAGGGACCTCATGCTTCGTAGGGTGGAGGGACAGCACAGAAGGGGAAGGCCCCCTATGAGGTGGATTGATTCAGTGACTGGGGTAATCGGGATGGGTGTATCGGAGACGGTGGGACTGGCACAGGACAGAGCAGAGTTTAGGGATGTTGTACATAGGGTCGCTATGAGTCGCAAGCGACTCGATGGCACATAACAACAACAACAATTCAATCCATGATACTCCACCTTTACCCTCTCCCCAAAATCATGTCCTTGTCACATGCAAAAAAAAAACACCAAACAAACCACTTTCACCCCATCATATCATTCACAAAAAGTCTTATATCAACTCCAAGTTCAAATTCTATCCTGGGACAAAATTCATCTTTATCTATGAATGTACAATGCAAGTTATCAGCCTCCTAAGTATAATAGTGGCATAGGTACAACTTAGACATTTCTATTAAACGTAAGAGAAATTGGAGGAAAAGAAAGAAGAGGCATCAAGAAAGTAAAATACCAAGTAGAACAATTTACCTTAACTCTGAAGGCCTGAAAATAATTCTCTACTCTCAGGTATATCCTAGTGGTAAGGAGTTGGACTGCCAAGCCAAGGGTACAGAATTTGAATCTACAAGATGCTTCCCTGGAGAAAGATGGGCAATCTCTTTCCATAGATTTACAGCCTCTGGAAACCCATTGGAGGATCAGCTATGAGTCATTTAGACTCAACAGCACATGACAACAACATTTTCAGCACCCATTTTGGCAATGACTCTGTCCTCCATGAATCAGGGTGTTGGCTCTTTTCTCTGTGTTAAAGGTGAAGGTCTCATGTGAAACCTAGACCTAGACTAACAAGCTGTTGTGCAAACAAACAGAGCAAGGAAACACTGCATGGTTTAAAAATCAAGAAAGGTACACGTCAGGGCTGTCTCTTTTTTCCATACCAATTCTCCCTGTATGATGAGCATATAATTCAAGAAGTTGAACTCTGTGAAGAAGAATGTGCTATGCAGATGACAGTTATGCTTACGGAAAGTCAACTCATTGGTACTTAAGAAGAACAGAGTATAGGTCTCTTGCATCTAGGCTTTAACTCTATCTTCTCCATTCAAAGAGCAACTCTACTCCCTCAGCTTTGGGCTGCCCTAATGTCCTGGTCCAACTGAGTGTTGACCCTCCCTCTTTGGTTCCAGCAGGCCTTATCTTCGATCCCCTCAGTCCCACAGCCTTCGCTTTAAGCAGAGGCTCCATCGTAATGGTTGCCCCATGTTCTAGAACTGAGTTGGTAAAAGATCTGACACTTTGAAACATAGGAAATGGTGAGCCTCACTCTTAGAAATGCCAGCAAAAGAAAAACTCCCTCATTGGTACAGAATCCCCCTGCACCTCCCCAAACCCCACCCCCTACCCCCAAATATAATCCACTCTGCAACCCTACGATAAAAATAATGCTCTAAAATATAATACTTTTAGACTATTCTCTCCCCC
>NW_006399790.1:16337569-16338642 GCF_000299155.1 Elephantulus edwardii
AAATTAAAAAAAAAAAAGAAAGAAATGCCAGAAGCCATGTCCTGAGTTCCTAGGACTAACAACTAATTCCCTCAGGATGTTTGGATGTGATTAAGAAATTTTCATAGTGACTCCATGAACAATGGATCTGAATCGTATCCTATCCTGTGGCATCCTCATCATCTCTGATATACATGAATCTATAGTTACTGTGCCAATCCATCTCATTGAAGGTCTTCATTTCTTTCACTGACCTTCCACATTTCCAAGCATGATGTCCTTCTCCAAGAACCAGTATGTCCTAATAACATGCTCAAAATATATATGACAGTTATACCATCTTTGCCTCCAAGGAGCACCCTGATTGCAATTTCTCCAAGACTTACCCTTTGTCCTCTTGGCAGTACATGGCCTATTCAAAGACATTGATTCTTCTTCTGTTATCTTTAGTCATAGTCCAACTTTCAGACGCATTACAAGTAATTGAAAATTACTGACATCATTGCATTAAACTGACATCACTCCTCCTTAACACCTTAGAAAGGTCCTTGACAACAGTTTTACCCAGTGCAATATGTCTTTTGATTTCTTTTTTTTAAGACATGTAAATTTATTTTTAGGGGTTTTTAATTATTAAATTTTATTAATTTTGATGAACATTTACAGAGTCTTTTGATTTCTTGACTGCTGGTGTTGAGAGTGCTGATTGTGGATCCAAGAAAGATTAAATCCTTGACAACTTCAATCTTATCTCCATCTATCACGATGTTGCCTATTGACCTGGTGGTGAGGAGTTTTATTTTCATGATGTTGAGATGTAATCCATATGAAGGCCATAGTCGTGGATCTTCTACAGCTAGTGTTTCAAGTCCTCCTCACTTTAAGCATGCAAGATTGTGTCATCTGCATAACGCAGGTTGTTGATGAGTCATCCTTCCTTTGATTCTGAAGCCACATTCCTCTTCACAAAGTCCAGCATCTCGAATGATTTGCTCAGCATAGAAATTTAATAAGTATGGGGAAAGGATATAGTCCTGATGACACCTTTCTTGATTTTAATCCATACAGTGTTCCCTTGTTCTGTTTGGACAATA
>NW_006399790.1:16338742-16339670 GCF_000299155.1 Elephantulus edwardii
AATTCTGTCTTTTTACCTTGCCCTTTGAAATATTCTGTTCATCTCCTTTACTTCCCTTTGTTTTAGCTTCACAACATTCCACTGTTATGTTTCATAGTTTGTTCTGACATCTATTTTTGTCTTTTCTTTCTCTCCTATTTTTGAAATGACCTTTTGCTTTGTTCCTGGAATATACCCTTGGTATTATGTCACAGAGCATCTGGTCTTTGATCATTAGTGTTCAGTTCCTTAAAACTATTCTTGAGGTGGCCTTTAAATTCTAGAGGGATAGACTCAAGATCATATTTTGATTCTCATGGATTTGTTTTCATTTCCTCAGCTTCAGTCTGAACTTGTACATGAGTAATTGATGGTCTGTTCCACAATGAGCATCTGGGTTGGTTTAGACTGCTGACATTGAGCTTCTCCAATGATTTTTCTCCCCCCCCCCAATAGATGAAGTAATTCCTGATTCCTGTATAGTCTGTCAGGTGAGGTCCATAGGTAAAGTCATTATTTGTGGCTTTTAAAAGAAGGTATTTGCAATTAATAAACCTATGATTATACAAAAATTCAGTCATTCTATTTCCAGCCTCATTTCTATTGCCAAGTCCATAGTTTCAGACCAGTTTTCTTTGTTTCCAACTTTTGCATTCAAGTCACTAATTATTGTTAATGTATCTTCATTGCATATTTTGCCAATTTCAGGCTGCAAAGTTGGTCTTTGTTGTTAGGTGCCATTGAGTCTAGTCCAACTCATAGTGACCCTATGAACAACAGATCTGAACCCTGTCCTCCATCCTTATGATTTCTGTTACAGTTGAGCCCATTGCCACAGTCACTGTGCCGATCCATCTCGTTGAGGGGCATCCTCATTTTCACTGACCTTTCCAAGAATGATGTCCTTGACCAAGGAATAGCCTCTCCTAGCAACATATTCTAAGTATGT
>NW_006399790.1:16340425-16395271 GCF_000299155.1 Elephantulus edwardii
ACTAATTTAAAAAAAAAAGAAAAGATCATGACCTGAATCAGGTACAACTTATTCCTTTAAATGACATCATTGCTCCTCAATGATTTGGAGAAGGATGGGCAATCTCCTCCCATGCAATTAACTGCCTCTGAAAACCCACCAGAGGGTCAACCATGGGTCAGTTTTGACTCTACGGTACACAACAAACTGCCAACAAAAGTTGGTAAAAATCCTCAATTTCCTCCTCTTTGACTTGAGCTGTTGGTACATATATTTGAATAACAGTTGTATTAACAGGCCTTCCTTGTATGCATGTGGAAACTATCCTATTACTCACAGCATTGTACTTCTGGATAGATCTTGAAACGGTCTTTTTTTTAAAAAATGGTCTTTTTTAATATGAATGCAGCACCATTCTTCCTCAATTTTTCATTCACGGCATAATAGATCTGATTCCAAGTAGCCAATACCAGTCCATTTCAGCTCACTAATGCCTGGATTATCAGTCTTTGTGTTCATTTCAATTTTGACAACTTCCAATTTCCCTAGATTCATACTTCATACACTCCATGTTCCAATAATTAGTGGATGTTTACAACTGTTTCTCCTCATTTTGACCGACTTCCAATCTGGGCTCTCTACCTCTACTACTTCTATATTGTTCATAACACATACAGGGTTATATTTACAGCATATATGACTAATACACATGTAGCGCTGCTGGTCATGAGTGTAGTCCCTGAAACTGTGGATCTTTTGTATATGATACTTTCATTTGTGAGCCTTTTATATTGGTTACTTTGATCTGTGAATTGTTTTCTCTCTAGGTCCACTCAAATTATTCGATCTAGGGAGCTCCAGTGGCTTAGTGGTAAGGAATTAAACTGCCAATGCAAAGGTACGCGGTTGGAATCCACCACTCGCTCTGCAGAAGAAGGATGGGCAAGCTCCTGTACAATTTACTGCCTTTGAAACCCCACCAACTCGATGGTCCACAGCAAGATCCTTCATCTGAAGTGTCGTAGTACATCAGGAGCTGTATTGCTAACCTAAAGGCGGTGCCTGGCTGGCAGTTTGAATCCACTAGTGCCTCCTCAGGAGAAAGATGGGCAATCTCTCAGAAAACCGGCTAGACCGTCAGCTATGAATCAGTTCTGACAGGATGGCAAGAAGAGTCTTCTTCAATGCCATTACTAAGAAGCACTCTCAAAATTCCCACGCATACCCAGATGATGTAAAGGAAATGCTACCTTTCATTTGTGCTAAATTTGCTTTGCTTTCTCATTTCCTCAACAAACAAGCACGTATTGAGTTCCTACCATATGACAGTCCTTGAGATAAAAAAATAAATCAATAAATCGGTGAGCTCTGGTGGCCTAGTGGCAAGAAGCTGCAATGCAGTACTAGAGGTGAGCAGTTTGAATCCACCAGATGCTGTGCTGGAGAAGGAGGTGCAATCTCTTCCTGTACCAGTCAGATCCGATTTGATGGTACACACACACACACACACACGCTAATAATTCACATTTCTTTCTTTCTGGAAGTGTTTAGTCTATCTTGTGAGATTAACAGGTAACAGGAAATTGCAATACTGAATGCTTAGCACAGAAAGAAGAGAAATGTTCATGTAGTAATTCTTACCTAAAATAAGGGAGCTCTGGCAGCTTAGTGGTAAGGAGCTGTGCTACCAATCCAAAGGCACGTGGTTTGAATCCACCCACTCCTCTGTCGGCAATTTCCTTCTATGTGATTCACTTGCCTTTGAAATCCTACTGGAGAGTCAGCTATGAGTCAGTTCAGACTCCGTGGTACATACAAGCAACCACAACTCAAGAGAATACTGTATTCACAGAAAGAACTTCCATTAAAAGACTTTTCTGGTTTCTAAAAGAATAGAGTTTCAGATATTGAGTGGAAGTGGCCATGAAACTGTGCTAGGCTCCATACTACCAACTTTGGTTGGAGACCACCTAGAATATCAGTGTAAACTTTACTCAGAAAAAAAAAAGGAGAAAACCAAAAAAGCTCAAATTCCACATGGTCAGACTCCTTCCAGGTCTTCTAAGTTGCTTTCCTGAAATCGTTGATTTCCAGGTTCTTATCCTTATTTCTCTTTAATTTTTTTCCATGCATTCTCTAATGCATGATGGTTTGACGGTTTGTCCTTTGTTTTTCTTTTCTCGGTCATTTTGACATCTTTGATTCCATACTGTACTGGCATTGGCAGCTTCTGGATCTGAAACTCCTCACTGTTGATTGTACTCTGTTTTCAGTACTAACTTTCATTCTCTCTGTTAGGCATGTCTTCTAGCTTATGGAAATGGCAGCTTTGCCCTTTCATTTTTTTATAGAGTAATTCAATGCCAGTTCCATCTTGCTCAAGTATCTTTGAAAACCTCGACTCCAGCAGCAGGGCCAGCTGGTGCTCTTGGTCCATTTTCTGCTAGATTATGAACTCTTCAGTCCTCGCTGGCACTGAGATTCCTAACTCAGCCTCCAGGAAATTATTTTCTTTGTTGCTTGGATGATCTCCTTCACGACTTTATGAGAATGGGAAAAATATCATTCCTGTTGAGGCTTCAGGATGTGGTTTTTTAAAAAATGCTACTATTTGCCAGGAATATCTATATAATAGTTGGACTTTCACCATAAACATTATTCATTATTGATCAGCTACATTTAGTCTTGCCTATTATACCAAGAAGAGGCTACTAGGCAGCAATTTGACTTTGACCCTAAATTCATTTCAGTTTTGTATCAAGGTATTCATTAGCTTGATTCTGTCTGAATGACCTCATTATTAAGTCACATAACAATTGAATTGGAGATGACTTTGTTTTAGTATTTCAAATGCGTGTTTAAAGCTCTTAACTAGATTGAGTATTTCTTAAAAAAAACCAGAAATGTCAAAGTCATTGCTGTCGAGTCAGAACCAGCTCATAGTTAACCTTCCAAGGAGATTTTTAAGAGGCTGTAAATCACACCAGAAGAGAGTGTTTCGTTTTCTCCAGAAGAGCAGTTGATGGCTTTGACCCACTAGAGATTGCACTGCCTTTGGGCTAACAGTGCAAGTCCCTACTGACTACGCAGCTAGACTTCCCAGAACCAAAACAGGTCTACTCTAGCATCTTCTGTCTCCTGATCCTATTAAACATGCATTTCTTAATTTCTGGATGTAAAACAATAAAATCTGCTCTAGCTCTTTTGCAGTGATGGCACATGATTTAAGGCACATTTCCATCAGGAGCTGGGGTTGCATAGGTCATAAGGAGTCTCACTGCTAAATTAAAGGATAAACTTCTCTGATTGTTCCCACCCAGCAGCAGTTCTATGGCAAAGATCTGTAATATCCTCCAGTGTGATTTACAGCCTCTGAAAACCCCCTGGAGAGCTAGCTGTGAGTCGGTTGCAACTGGACTGAGATTTATAGGCATGAAAGGCTATATCATTGCAATGAAATAGGCATTCCAAAGTGTAGTCATTTGGTTTCAAGGTTCATATGTTAGATGAAGCAAGCTCTGGTGGCCTGGTGAGTAATCGGTTGCACTGCCAACTCAGAGCCAGGTGATTTAAATCTACCACAGGATGAGCAATCTCCTCCTCTGCAATTTATAGCTTCCGAATACCCACTGGAGAATAAGCTAGGAGTCGGTTCCAACTCGACAACACATAGTCACACTATCAGGTGACTTTTTTTCCTTTGTATTTGTTTTGTTGTTGTTGTTGTTGATTTCTGTCAGCAGGACTCATAGTGATACTATTAACAAAAGGCCTGAAGCCTTTCTTTTTTTAAAATTTATTATTAATTTCAATGAAAATGTGCAGAGACTTTGGATTCCCATTCATTCATTCTTGCACTTTTCTCCCCTCCCAACCCTCCCCACTAGTACACTACCCTCTTGGAAAAGTAAAAGTAAAAATATTTTATTGTTTTACAATCCCTCCCCCCCAGGTCCACTCCACTATGCAGCCTTCGCTCTGGACTCCTGTCATGACAAAAATACCTAATCATGTATCTCTTTTAAATAGTTACCTCCCTCACCTGTTTCAATGCAGTACACATTATTTATCCCATTTTTCTCAGTCTCCCCCTAACCCCAATCAATGTCAGTCCCGTTTTACAACAGTGGCACTATGCAGTATTTGTCCTTTTGTGACTGAGATACTTCAATCAGCATAATGTCCTTCAGGGTCACCCTGAAACCTAAAGCGTCCCTTTTCAGCAGGAAGTAGCTAAGAGAATACGCCATCCCCTTTTCCTTATGAATCAGGGTGAAGTCTCTCTCAGGGAGGAGTGATAGGGAATGGCAAAGGACACACTGACAAAGGAGATTAATCAGAACTGGCTTTGACAAGCACTGTGGCAATTGGACAATTAAAACAGACATTCAGGGAGGGGGGAAAGAAGAACAAACTGGGGAGGAGGGTAGAGAAAACAGTGCAACAATGAATGAATGAATGAAAACCCAAAATCTCTGTAAATGTTCATTAAAACTAATAAAATTTAAAAAAAATCATCCATTGTTGCATAGATGAATTTTTTTATAGATGAATTGTTAAGAGAAATAAGCAACTACTGTATAGCCCAGCATCTCTCTTACTAATTCGTACTCTAAATCCTTTACATAGTATGTCAGATTGTAATAAAAACCCTTTTGTTTAATCTTTTTGATTTATCAAACTCTGGGCCTGGGTCAATTATTTCTCAAAGGCCAACTCTTCTCTCCGGGTCTAACTCTGTCTCTGTCACAACAATTTGTCTCCTAGCTTATGGCATTTGAAGAAGCCTAAAAAAAGTCTTCGTGTGGTTGTTACGCACCATCAAGTCAGAACCAGCTCATAGCTGACCCTCCTGCAGGTTTTTAGAGGCTGTAAATTTCATGAGCGGAGATTGTTGATCTCCTTCCCACAGAGCCACTGCTGGATTTGAACTGTGTGCCTTTGGATTTGCAGTGCAACTCTTTACCCACTAGATCATGAGAGCTCTCAAGGGTAGGGCTAGTTTTACTTTTTAAAAATTGAATGTTCATTGAGATAATTCACATGCACCTGAAATTAATAATATGCAGAATGCAGAAATTCCTGTTATATGTCCTCAAGTTGATTACAACTCACAGTGACCCTATGAATACCAGATCTGAACTCTCTCCTATCCTGTGCCATCCTCATCATCTCAGACACACTTGAGCCCATTGTTACAGTCATTATGTCAATCCATCTCATCAAGTATCTTCATCTCTTTTGCTGATCCTCCACTCGTACAAGCACGATGTCCCTTTCCAAAGACTGGCCCTTCTTAACAACAATGCCCAAAGAATATGAGATGAAGTGTCACCATTCCTGCCTCCAAGGAGCACTCTGGCTGCACTTTCCCCAAGACATATCCATTTGTCCTCTTGACAGTCCAGTACTCTTCTCCAACATCACATCTCAAAGGCATTGATTCTACTTCTATCATACTTTGCTTATCTTCCCCAATTAATAACAATACAACCAGATAATGACATTGATATGATCCACTAATCTCATTCTGATTTCCCTAGTGTTATTTTTACTTGTTTCTGTGTGTATTAACTTATATACACTAATGCCCATTGGCAGCATCGTGATAGATGGTGAAGAGATTAGTTTGCTTGGATCCACAATCAACACTCTTGGCACCAACCAGCAGCTAAGAAATGAAAAGATGTATTGATTTGGGAAGGTCTGCTGTCAGAGACCTCTCCAAAATACTGAAGAGCAGTGGTGTCAGTCTGGAGACTAAGGTGCACCTGATACAGGCCATGGTCTTTGCAATCATTTGCTATGCATCAGAGAACTAGACAATGAGTAGGGATGCCAGAAGGAGAATTGATGCCTTTGAGCTGTGGTGTTGGAGAAGAGTATTGAATATACCATGGACTGCTAAGAGAACAAACAGGTTCATCCTGAAAAGAGTGAAACTAGGCTGCTCTTTGGAGGCATGGATTCTGAAGCTTTATCTGACATACTTTGGACATATTGCAAGGAGGGAGCAGTCCTTGGAGAGGAATATCATGCTTGGGAGGGTGGAGGGATAGCACAGGAGAGGAAGACCCTTGATGAGATGGATTGACTCAGTAACTGGGTAATGGGGTGTCAGAGACAATAAGGTTGGCACAGGATAGAGCAGGGTTTAGAGCTGTTGTACATAGAGTGGCTATGAGTTACAGGCTACTCGATGGTACATAACAACAACAATCGAACAACATCACTAATATCACACACAAGCAAGATTTTACTAAAGATTATTACAAAAATCTGTCGGAACAGTACATCAGCAGAGAACTGCCAGAGTAATAGAAGAGTCTGTGGCACTAAGGACATCATAACCAAAGTTACATGGATCTTAGCTGAAAGCAGAGAATACCAGAGGAATGTTTCTCTGTGTTTCATTGACTATACAAAGGTATTTGACTGTGTGGATCACAATTTGTGGCTAACCTTCAGAAAAATGTGAATCTCAGAATACTTAACTGTGCTTTTGCAAAATCTATACTTGGACAAGGAGGCAGTCATCAGAACAGAGCAAGAAAACACTTCATGGTTCAAAATCAGAAAAGGTATTCATCAGGGATGCATCCTATCTCCATACCTTTGAAATCTATATGTGGAACAGATCATTTGGGAGGCTAGACTTTATGAGGAGGAATGTGGCATCAGGATTGTAGCAAGACTTATCAACAGCCTGTGCTATGCAGATGACACAATCATGCTTGCTAAAACTGAGGAGGACCTGAAGCATTTGCTGCAGAAGGTCAAGGACTGCAGCCTTAAATATGGATTGAAATTCAACATCAAGAAAACAAGGATTCTCACCACTGGGTTAATTGGTAGCCACATGATAGATGGAGAAGAGATTGAGATTGTTGACAATTTCAATTTGCTTGGTTTCAGGATTGCAAGTGACACGATGGCACATAACAACAACAACAACATCAACCCCTATGTAGCTTTGTGCCTAACAACATGTAGATTTGTGCATCTGTCACCATCATCTTGGTATTGAACACGTAAAATATCATAGAAACCCCTCATGTTTGGGAGCTCTGGTGGCCTACTGGCAAGAAGCTGCAGTGCAATCCCCGAGATGTTGTTGTTGTTGTTTGATGCCGTCGAGTCGTAGACAACTCATAGCAACCCTACGAACGAACGGCCTGAGCACTGTTCGTACATAGAGTTTCCGGAGGCAAACCATTTTGGAAGTGGATGCCGCTCCTGCTTCCAGGCTTGATTTAGTTGGAAGCTCCAGCCAACACTGTCCACCATGTGTACCCGTTACCATGATTGGCACATCACTTTCACAGTCGACTCCAAAAGCTTGCCATGATGCCTGCGCTCACACAACCATGCTCCTTCCTTATGGCAAGGAGAGCCTCCCAAGACCCTGGGAGGAGCCAGCCAACCAGGAACAACATGGCTGCTTCTCTCCTCTCCCAGCTTCCTTTGGGCTTAAGGCCGCCTCCTGGTTCAAACCCTAGGCCCAGGCTGGCTAGCCTCACTCCAATCTTGATGAAAACTGACAGGTAGAATTTACTCATGTCCAGATCTGACATCCTTCTTGTGTCTTAGGCCAATAGAAAAGGTTAAACCTCATCCTATAGAGGGTGCCTGAAATATTAGACCACTTATCACTGGATTCCACATTGTCTACCCACAGCTCAGCTAAACTTTTCATTACAGACTGTGGTTAAGTTCCATTTTTTAGGCCTTTCACTCTCCTTTAGGCTCAGAAAGGGCTTTCAATAACCAATGGGTCATGGGATTCCCCAACACGACAGTAGACACCTTTTCCATGTATCCCTTTTCTTTACAATGGGGATCCATGCTTCACCTGGTTGAGTAGTATGTTGTTGTTGTTGTGTGCCGTCGAGTAACTTGCAACTCATAGCGACAACAGCTCCTTGACTACCTCCCAGAATAGCACAGAGACCTGAAGGCTGGCATGATTTGAGGACAGAAGAACCCTATGGTGTGAGATTGGACTGGAGTGGGAGCCAGGAGAATAGCAAGGTGATGTGGCCATGGAATTGATTTAAGTAAGGCTTTAAATAAGGATTTTGGGCAAACGCAAGTCAGTCTTTCTGTTTTTACTCAACAAGGATAACCTCATTGTAGACTTCATGAACATAGAGAAAGTTGTAAACCATTTATTATTTCTCACTGAGTACCTTTTTAAAAATCAGTCTGGAGAGGAATATTTTGAATGTACAGAATGTGGAAAATTCTTTAGTGAATCCTCCAGTCTCCGTAATCATATCAAATTCATAAGAGACAGAGCCTTTATAAATGTGTGAAGTGTGGTAAGGTTTTCACATCTACCTCACTCGTTGGTGGAGCACTGTGTAGAAATATACTGGACAAGTACTTTTGGGGAGTTTTTATCCCTTATTTTTTTCTTGATCTACATGTCAAAGAAACCATGTGTAGGAGTGTGGGCAAAGACTTTCTCATTTACACATGTGTGATACAGATGTAAGTAGCCACAGTTCCCGGGAGCATCTGCAAGTGGTTCTTAGTTGTTAGTTGTGTTTTATTGCGGATTATTCCAATGAATGTAAAAGATTATGGAAGTCTTCAGTGGCTCTCCTTCCTCAGGACACCCAAGAGGCTTCACACCCTGAAGACAACCTAAGCACTGAGCAAAACCCTTCATTGCATTTAAATAAAAATTAGAAATTATGGAACTTTCCACTGTCTTAGTATTATGTGAATCAAATTATAGTCATTGCATTGTGTTATAGCTCTTTTGAGATATTTTTTTAAATTTTCTAATGGAACAATAAGGTGAAAAATATTAATCCAAGTTTCCTTTCAATACTAGAACCATCGATTTTAATAAATAGTGTCTATACTTTTCTTCATTTATATATTTATTTCTGTAGAATGTTTCAGTAGTATATTTCTTCTTTGAAATTTGGTTTCTTTTTATCACCTATGTTATGCTCTAATATTTATTTCCTTATTAAGAAACATATTTTCATTTTACAAATTCCAATTTACATTTAAAAATGTATAGAAAAGTAAATATCACTAAAATCTAAAAATAAATGGAAGAGGAAGTATTGGAATGATGGCATCTTAATTGAAAAAAATCCCCGAGGTACACTGTTCAAATCCACTAGATGCTCTGCTGGAGAAGGAGGGACAATTTCCTCCTGTACCAGTCAGATCTGATTTGATGGTACACACACAAAATAAAACAAAATTTTAAAAAATTGAGACAAATCCCTCATGTTGCCCTTTTATAAATAAGCACACTGTCATCGCTCCCCCAATTCTAGGCAACTACTTATCTGTCCACCATTTCTAAAATTTTCTCACTTCAAAATGTTATATAAACACACTTTACAAATTTTTCCTGCACTTAGAGTGAAAAACATATGCAGTGCTATAGTATTTCAAGAAGGCTAAAAGCCCTCTGGTGTTTTAAACTCAAATTGAAGGAAAATATTTTCCGCCAGCAGAGGAAAAGAGTAAAATCAGCCCACTCGATTACTCTAGTAAAGTTCTAATTTAGTGATAGTGTATCTGGACTTCTCCCTAAATGTGATCACCAAGAAAATGTATCCAGTACACTCCTTAAATCTGGGTTCTTCCTCCTGTTAAGTTAGAATAGCAAAACCGAAACCTAGACTTTTCTGTGCAAGCAAAGAAAGAGGCTAATTACAGAAAACACTTTGCAAAGGGAGCCATGGAGGGACAAGGCAGGGCTAATCTATGACTCATCAAACAAAAGAGGAACTGATTCTTTTCAAGGCTCTGCATCCAAGGAAAGGATATCATGTTTATTCATGGAGAGTTGTTGTTTTTGCTAGGTGCCAATGAGTCAGTTAAAACTCATAGTGACAATGACCCTTGCCCGATGCTGCATCATCCTGACCATCCCTGTCCTGATTAAGTCCATTGTTGCAGTCACTATGTCAATCCATCATGTTGACAGTCTTCTCTCATTTTTGAATGAAAATAAAGGAAGAAAATGGAAATAGGTGATGTCACAACAGCACCAAGTGAAATGAAAATGATAATAATGAAATATTATTAAAAGCTATAGGCCAAAAACGACTGGAGCAGCACATCAGCAGAGAACTGCCAGAAGTCCAGGCTGGGTTTAGAAGGGGTCGTGGTACTTGGGATATTGTAGCTGATGTTAGATGGATCTTAGCTGAAAGCAGGGAATACCAGAAGAATGTCTATCTGTGTTTCATTGATTATGCAAAGGCATTTGACTGTGTGGATCCTAACAAACTGTGGCTGACTCTGAGAAGAAGGGGAATCCCAGAACATTTATGTTGCCAGGAGGGCTGGGTCCTTGGAGAGGGACATCATGCTTGGGAGGGTTGAGGGACAACGCAGGAGGGGAAGACCCTCTATGAGATGGATTGATTCGGTGACTGGGGTAATCGGGATGGGTGTGTCAGAGGCGGTGCGGTTGGCGCAGGATAGAGCAGGGTTTAGGGCTGTTGTGCATAGGGTCGCTATGAGTCGGAAACGACTCGACGGCACATAACAACAACAACAACAACAACAATGCGAAACCTATACTTGGACCAGGAGGCAGTCGTCAGAACAGAGCAGGGTAACACTGCATGGTTTAAAATTGGGAAGGGTGTACGCCAGGGATGTGTCCTGTCTCCATACCTTTTCAACCTGTATTCAGAGCAGATTATCCGGGAGGCTGGGCTCTATGAGGAGAATTGTGGCATCAGGATTGGTGGAAGATCTATTAACAATCTGTGTTATGCAGATGACACAACCCTGCTTGCTGAAACTGAGGAGGACCTCTTGCACTTGCTGCAGAGGGTCAAGGACTGCAGCCTTCAGTATGAACTGAGGCTCAATGTCAAGAAGACAAAGATTCTCACCACTGGACCAACTGGTAGCATCAGGATGGATGGTGAAGAGACTGAGATTGTTCACAGCTTCAGTTTGCTCGGCTCCACGGTCAACACTCTTGGCACCAGCAGTCAGGAAATCAAAAAACGTATTGCGATGGGAAAGTCTGCTGTTAGGGACCTCTCTAAAGTACTCAAGAGCAACGGTGTCTCTCTGGAGACTAAGGTGCGCCTGATACAGGCCATGGTCTTTGCAATCGCTTGTTATGCATCAGACAATGACTAGGGTGGACAGAAGGAGAATTGATGCCTTTGAGCTGTGGTGCTGGAGAAGAGTATTGAATGTACCATGGACTGCCAAGAAAACAAACAGATTCATCCTGGAGAGGGTTAAACCAAGCTACTCCTTGGAGGCAAGGATTCTGGGGCTTCGTCTGACATACTTTGGGCATGTTGTAAAGAGAGACAGGTCCTTGGAGAGGGACATCATGCTTGGAAGGGTGGAGGGACGGCGCAAGAGGGGAAGACCCTCTATGAGGTGGATTGATTCAGTGACTGGGGTAATTGGGATAGGTGTGTCATAGACAGTGAGACTGGCACAGGATAGAGCAGGGTTTAGGGCTGTTGTACATAGGGTTGCTATGAGTCGCAAATGACTCGACGGCACATAACAACAACGACATAGGCCGACAAATTAGAAAACCTAGAGGAAATGGACAAATTCTTAGGAACCCACACCCTACCCAAACTAACATAGACAGGAGTTGTTGTTGTTGTTGTTGTTGTTAGATGCTATCAAGCTGAGTATGACTCACAGCAATCCTAATGAACTTCAGATCTGAACCCTGTCCTATCCTGTGCCATCTTCATCATCTCTGACACACTCGAACCCATTGCTACAATCACTTTGACAATCCATCTCATCGAGGGTCTTCCTCTCTATTGCTGACCCTCCACCTTCTCAAGCATGATGACTTTTTCCAAGGAATAGCACCTCCTACCAACATGCCCAAAGTATGAGAGACGAAGCTTTGCCATCTTTGCCTTTAAGAAGCACTCTGGCTGCACTTTTTCCAAAACATATCTGTGTGTTGTTCTATTGGCAGACAGATGTTAAATAAACCCATCACAAAAGAAAAAATTAAGTGAGTCCTAAAAATACTCTCCACAAAAGAAAACTGTGGCCCAAACAATTGGTGAATTCTACCAAATATTCAGAGATAAAGTGTCACCAATTCTACTTAAATTATTTCAAGCCATTGAAAAAGAATGAACACTCCCCAAGTCATTCTATGACAAAAGCAAAACCCTGATACCTACACAAAGCAAAGACATCACTAAAAAAATAATACGATTTCTCATGAACTTAGACACAATAATCCTTAACAAAACCCTAGCCAATAGAATCCAACAGTATATAGAAAAACTCCCAATATATTATGATCATAGGGTTTTCATCTGAGAGCAGGACAATGAATAAGGATGACAGAAGAAAGACTGATGCCTTTGGGTTGTGGTGCTGGAGACACAACAAAAACACTTTTAGTGTTAGTAGACCAATTCAGTGGAGCAGCAGGATTCAAGACCATCATATAAAACTCAATTGTATTTCCAATGATAAATAAAAGGTGGAAAATCAACTGTGTTTCTCTATACAATAACAAAGCAAGCACTGAAAAAGAAAGAAGAAAAGCAGTATTTACAATAGCCAACCCCAAGATGAAATGGTTGGGAATAAACTTAACTACTTGGAATCAACTAGTGACACAAAAAACCTATATAAAGATAATTACAAAACATCACAAAAAGTTACAAGAACCAATGAAACATCCTTTCCCCCCATCTTGGAGCCCATGAAGTCCTCCTGGAAGCAGGACTTAAAGCCACTTTTGCTGGCTATAAACGAGGTCTCCGGAACCAGAGGGAGCACACAGCTCTTCTTAAAATTGAAGATGTTTATGCCTGAGATGAAATGGAATTCTATTTAGGCAAGAGATGTGCTTATGTTTACAAAGCCAAAAATAATACAGTGATTCCTGGTGGCAAACCCAACAAAACCAGAGTAATCTAGGGAAAGGTAGCTCATGCCCATGGAAACAGTGGCATGGTTCAGGCCAAATTTCAGAGCAACCTTCCTGCTAAGGCCATTGGACACAGAATCCGTGTAATGTTGTATCTCTCAAGGATTTAAACTTATCGAAAAGAAAATAAAATTATGGATTTGTTAAAAAATAATGATACCTAATTAAATGGAAAAATATTCTATGTTTGTGGATGTTGTTATTAGGTGCAATCGAATTGAATACAACCCATCATAGCGACCTTAAAAACCACAGATCTGAACCCTGTCCTATCCTCTGTCATCTTCTCAATCCCTGACTGCCCATTGCTGCAGTCACTGTATCAATCAATCAATCCATCTTGTCTAGGGCCTCTCCTAGCAACATGCCCAAAATATATGGCATAGAATTTCACCATCCTTGCCTCCTGCCCTGGTTTCATTTTCACCAGGACAGACCTGTTTGTTCTCTTGGCAGTCTATAAGATATTTAATACACTTCTCCAGCTCCACAGTTCAAAGGCATCTATTCTTCTTCCATCATCCTTATTCATCATCCAGCTGTCAGATGCACAGCAAATGATTGAAAAGACCATGGCCCAAATCAAGCACACCTTAGTCTTCAAACTGACATCACTGCTCCTCAGTAATTTAGAGATCCTTTACAGCAGACTTTACGAAAGCTATACATCTCCCAGATCGCCTGACTGTTGGTCTCAGCAATGTTGACTGAGGATCTAAACAAGATGAAACGGTGGCAATTTTAATCTTTAGCATGATGTTGTCCATTGGCCCAGTGGTGAGGACTTTTGTTTTCTTGATGTTGAGGTGTAACCCATATTGAAGTCTTCAGTCCTTGAACCTGTGCAGCAAGTACCTCAAGTCCTCAACAATTTCAGCAAAGTTGTGTCATCTTTGCATCTTGTAATGCAAAGAAGGCATTATCAAGGTCCCGAAGCACAACCTCAATGATTAACCACCCCCAGGTGTTCTATTTTAACAATCTTTAATTCTGCTAAGAGATTTCAGGTGCTAAGTGACTAACTCTTGTATGACCTAGAAAGTAGCCATTTTGAAAAGGAATGTTCTATGACCACATGGGCTCGTGTGTGTGTGTGTGTGTGTGTGTGTGCGCGCGCGCGAGAGAGAGAGAGAGAGAGAGAGAGAGAGAGGCATCTTTAAAGCAACATACTACAGGTTGCTGAATCCTGCATATTCTCAGCCATCCTAATCTGCATAGGCTCCTTATAAGATTGAAACTAAAGTTATTCAATTTCTGACCTTACCTGAATATGCCTGTGTGCTTTAGGAAATAATAAATAATCTGATTAATGTTTACCCTCTAAACATGGTTTTATGATTCACCCCGGAGATAGTTGACAGTTAAAACAGGGAGTGCTGCAATTAATTGAAAATAGCCCCAGGTCCTTGAAACTACTGTGACTGCCGCAGGCAAGCATCAGATGTCAGTCTGGAGACTAATGTGTGCCTATTACAGGCCATTATCTTCGCAATTGTGTGCTATGCATCAGAAAGCTGGACAATGATAGAAGGAAAATTGATGCCTTTGAGCTGTGGTGCTGGAGAAGAGTATTGAATAGACCATGGACTGCTAGGAGAACAAACAGGCTCGTCCTGGAGAGGGTCAAACCAGGCTGCTCCTTGGAGGCAAAGATTCTGAAGCTTCATCTGACATACTTTGGACATGTTGCAAGGCGGGATCAGACCTTGGAGAGGGACGTCATGCTTGGGTGGGTGGAGGGACAGTGCAAGACCCTCGAAGAGATGGATTGATTCAGTAACTAGGGTAATGGGGGTAGGTGTGTCAGAGACAATGAGACTAGCACAGGATAGAGCCGGATTTATGGTTGTTGTACAAGATAATGATAACAATGAAATATTAAAAGCTATATGCCTCCAGATGCTCTGCTGGAGAAGGAGGGGCAATTTCTTCCTGTGCCAGTTGGGTCTGACTTGACGGAACACAACAAGAAAAACAAAACAAAACAACAGTACACAAATGAAAAAAGCTATATGCTGACAAATTAGAAAACCTAGAGGAAATGGACAAACTGGAATCCTGTCTGAAGACCCTGAATGAGATGGATTGACGCAGTGATTGGGTTAATGGAGGTAGGTGTGTCAGAGACAAGAAGATAGAACAGGGTTTAGAGCTGTTGTACATAGAGTTGCAGGCATATAATGACAATAGCCCCCAACTGGCCAACATGGAATGGATAAATACCCTATTCTTATCTTTGTTCAGGGTTGGCACCAAATGAGCCTTAGCACACTTTCAACAAAGCACACATTTGAAATAAATCATATTTGCTACACACTTGCCTAGTGTTGCTCATGGACTTGGTAGTGAGTTTGAACACTTCATTTTCCACAAGACCCTGGTGGCAAACATCCTCAAAGAACTGCACATGTGCTTAATTATCCTAATCCTGCCTACTTGAACCAATCCCAGATGACCCCCTCCTCCTTTCATGAATAAACATGAAATCTTCTCCTTTTAATTGGTTTATTCAAAATCCCATCTTCTCCATGAATAAATAAGGCTTTCTTTCCCCAGCTCAATTTCCTTCGTTAACCAAAACATGGCCGAGTGACACCTCCATCTTCCATTGCAAAGTATTTCCTCTAATAAATCTCTTTTTGCTTGCAGAGAAAAGCATGGACTTCTGTTTTGCTATTATTACTTAAGTGGAGGAAGAACTCCAATTAAAAAAAATTAGCTGGATAGAGTTCCTTGGCGGCCACATTTAGGGATAGTCCAGCTACAGAGCAACAACAATCAAACAGTGGTTTCTATGAATGGAACCCCCAGCTCTTTTGGCACTACAGAGATTTGAGGGCCGGATAAAACAAAGCCTTTTCCTGAGATTCATATATTGAAATGATCACACATAATCAATGCTGCTTTGGGGTTAGAAGTACAACACTCCCTGGACTAAGTCCCCAGAGCTCCCTTCAAACCTAAGAAAAGGTTTATACTTTGTGTGTATAAATTTATGCTTACAGTCTCATATTCCATCTTAAAACCAAACTGATTTTGGAAGACCACCAGATAAAATTTACTTTCGTTTAAATGTAAAGATGTTGGGGTGGTATTAATAAATTCAGAATTATCCAAACATACCAGTATAGTTATAAAACTCCAGCTTACAAAACTACTTTGCCTTAAAATTCTTTTTTCCTTTCTTTAGTCATGTAAAGCACTTCAAGCTGCCTTTTTACCAGGAGAGGAAATGCATCATTCCTAGATTAGCATTTACGTCTTTGAAACTGTTTTTCTCAGTTATATGTAAAATTTACATATAACTGAGAAATAAGCTACCTGTTTACTGGGAAGGGAAATGCGCCTTTTCTGGATTAGCATTTGCCTTTTTAAAAATTATTATTTGTGTGTGTGTGTACCGTCAAATCGGATCTGACAGGTACAGGAGGAGATGGTCCTGCCTTCTCCAGCAGAGCATCTGGTGGATTCGAACCACGCGCCTCTGGGCACCTTCTTGCCACTGAGTCCACCAGAGCTCCCTAGCATTCACCTTTTCAAAACTGTTTTTCTCAGTCATACATTAACTATTTTATAAATTGCCTGTTTACTAGTAACTATATGAACTACTTTTTTTTTAATGTGAAATTTTGTAGCATTACTAACAAAAGTAAATTAGTATCTAATCAAAGTATAAAAATTAATGACCACTCCGAGATGCAGCTTTTGAGAAAAATTCTCTCTGTCCTATCAGATCTGCAATAAAATGCTTTGGGTATTGCAATCTGTCAGTCTTATTGGCAATTGACTACGGAAAGAACTTCTTGCGTTCAGTAACAAAGATGTCACTTCAGCTCCAAGGTTATTAGGGTGCTTTTTCTGGTAGTAAGACAGGGATGCTACATTCCCTTGCTTCCTTCTGTGGAAAGTTAAAGGGAGTTTGTGAGAAGTCTACTATCTTTAGTGGGTTGGGAGGTGTCAATTGTTCTCTTAACATGTGTTTTCAATTGAATTCCTTTTAGGTCTCCCTTTATTACCCAGAGATTAGGCTGTTGTTTCATTTTCAAGCCTGCAACTCCTCTTTTGTTTCCTGTTTGGCCCACTCTAGACCTAGCCCTCCCCCAACTCAACTTTTTTAATTTCAGCATCTCTCTCTCTCTTTTTTTCCTTCTCCTGCTGTGGAGTCATTTAAAGAATTTCAACTGTTGGTGTTTCCAACAAGCCAATTAAAATGAGGGGTGGATAGGTGTTCTGTGAGAAGGAAATAAGAGGACTGAGCCCAGCAAACAAGAAATTACCAAAGTATTCAGGAAAGCAAAGCAGGACCTTCTGTTAGGTTTCAAGGAAGCCACTGAGCTGATCTTTTACAATCTTGATAGGACTGGATCAGACAGGCAAAGAGTGAGACAGCTGATGTGGGGAAATTTGAGAAACGAAGGGTAGAGAGTGAGCTGGAAAATGTAACTCCCCACAAGAAAAGAATTTAAGAATCCTCAAGTTCAAAAGATTAGTAGTCATTATTATTGTGGGCTGTATTCTATCTTAAAAGCAACTGGTATCAGTGGCTAAATAATGTAATGGTAACTAGAGAATAAGGAAAACCCACCTGAGCTGCGTCATTTCCAATACCAAGCCTGAGTGGAGGTAACTAGCTGGAGAGAATCCTGGCCGTGTGTAATTATGCAGTTAGAAAGCAGGGTTCTTCCGTGGATCTCAAAACACTTTACCAATTTGAATTACTTTTCATGACTTATCCGTGAGCTTATTATTATTGCTTTAATAGTGATGAAGAAACCGAGGCAGAGTTTACCTGGCACCTTCAGTCACACCACAGGTGTCACCTGCTGATTTGCTCTTATTCAAGATTTGCCATTTGCATAACCCTGCCATTTCCAAACAAAAAAGGAATGCTTCAGCAGTAAGTAAAGTGAAGTTTGGGTTCTGGTTTTTCTTTGGAAACAAGAGAGGCAGATAGTTAAGATGGAAAGCAGTCCAAAGACTTATTATTAATATTTAATTAATAGAGATATCACAACGTTACTCAAGACACGTACCTCCACACACTTATATGTAAGTGCATGACATGACAGTTCCCGTGGGTTCTTTTGTGCTCAGTCATTAACCTTGCATAGAAAACAAAACAATACGTGTCTTATATACTATCACAAAGCTTAAAGATCTGAAGCAACCAGCAACCACCTCAAATCATTCTACTTTGTTGGCACCACTTTGTGAAGAAGTTTACCCTAATAATTGAGACACACCCTTATTTGTCTGTGTTCTCTAAGTAATAATACCACACAATCTATCACATTGTGTCCTTTGCTTTTGTTGTTAGGTGTCATCAGTTAACTATCATTCCTTAAGACTCTATGAATGAAATTTTTTAAAAAAGTGAACTGGGGAGGCAGATGGGAGGGTAAGGGTGAAAAAATGAATGAATGAAAATCCAACTGCTCTGTGAATGTTCATTAAAATAAATTTTTATTTTTTAAAAAACCCCAACAGATCTGAACCTTGCCCTATCCTGCATCATAATCTCCATAATGTTTAAGGATATTGTTGTACTTACAGTGTGATGAAGTTTCATAATCCTTGTCTCTAAAGAGTGCCATGATAGCACTTCCTCCAAGATAGATTTGTTTGTTCTATTGGCACTCTGTGGTGTATTAAGTACTCCAACACCACAATTTAAAGGCATCAATTCTTCTGCCATCCTTATCCTTACTCATTGTCCAACTTTCAGATTGCAATTGAAAAGGCCATGACTTTGATCAGGAGCACCTTAGTCTTTACACTGATATTCTTGCTCATTAGCATTTCTTTGTCATGGGCTTAGGAATTGTGTGTGTGTGTGTGTGTGTGTGTGTGTGTGTGTTGTGTGTGTCTGTTGTTAGATGCCATAGAGTAGACCCAGATTCACAGCAGAAAATCAGGACAGATGGACCTTACCCAGCTCCATCCTCGAAGTCTCCACTTAACTCAGTATTCTGTTGTGGTTATTTTATTTTATTTTATTATTGTGTGTGTGTATACTGTCAAATCAGATCCGACTGGTACAGGAGGAGATTGTCCCTCCTTCTCCAGCAGAGCATCTGGTGGATTCAAAGTGTGTGCTCAATATACTGTTGTAGTCGCTATGCACAAATCATCCTGATGAGGGCGTTTCTTCTTGTCTGTTTTGGTCCTCCAGCTTTCCAAGCTTAATGCCCTTTTCTTCCTGATGAGGAGATGCCCAAAATATGTGAGGTGAAGACTTAAGATCCTTGCCTTTAAGGAGCACTCTGATTATACTTTCTCCAAGACAGATTGATTTGTTCTTATGGAAGTCCATGGGCTACTGACTATTCTTCATCAACACCACAATTGAGAGGCCTAAATTCTTCCTCAGTCATTCATTGTCCAACTTCTAGATGCATAGGAAGCAGTTGAAAATACCATGACTTGAGCCAGTCAGACACACCATAGTCTTTAAACTGATGCCTGATACCCTTGTTCGTTAGCACTTTGGAAAGGACCTTGACAGCAGATTTGACCAATGCAATATATATATATATAGTTGTTGTTGTTATGTGTCATCGAGTTGACTACAACTCATAGTGACCTGATGAACAATAACTCTGAAGTTTTGAACCAGTCTCACTGTCTCCAATACCATTACCACAATCACTGTGTCAGTCCATCTCATCCTGAGCTTACCTCCACCCTCACAAGCATGATATCCTTCTTGAAAAAAACTGGTCCCTGCTGGCCAAAGTATGTGCAGCAGAGTTTAAAAATTCTTACCTCCAAGGAGCAACCTGGTTTCACACTCTCTGGGACAGACTGTTGGCAGTCCATATTATGTTCCATATATTTCTCCAGCACCACAACTCAAGAGCATGGATTCTTTTTCTGTCTTCCTTAGTCATTGTCCAGCTCTCAGATGCATAGCAAGTAACTGAGAAGACCATGGCCTGGATCAGGTGCACCTTAGTCTCCAGACTGACATCATTGATCTCTGGCACTTTGGAGAGGTCCCTGACAGCAGACTTTACCAATGCAATTCATCTTTTTATTTCCTTTCTGCTGGTACCAAGAGTGTTGATTGTGGACCTGAACAAGATGAAATTGTTAATAATCTCAATCTCTTCTCCATCTATTATGATGTTGCCAACTGGCCCAGTGATGAGAATCTTTATTTTCTTGATGTTTAGATGCAATCCGTATTGAAGACTGCAGTCCTTGACTTTTTGCAGCAAACGCTTCAGGTCCTTCACAGGCTCAGCAAATCTATCTTAATTTGGATGCACAGTTTTAGTACAATATCTGGCAGACAGGCATTATTTAGGGGGAGTGTGGGTCAGACTTCAGGAGAGAGGCTTTTCCCAATTCATGTTGCTGCAGAGGCTGATGCATTCAGTCAGTGGGTAAGGCAGGCCCTTGGTATAAATCCAGAGGTGATAAACCAGATGTAGACTCCATCCAGGTCAAGTAAAAACAAGAAAGTGTTGCTAAACATTTCTATATACTTGATGTAGGCCACACTCCTGATGACACTCTTCTGATGGATTGACTTCTTATAGCAGATCTCATCATAGAGACTTTACCTTATGTAAAGTCTCATCAGGAGCGGCATCCACTTCCTAAATAACATGCCTCTGGAAACTCTATAAACTTGGATAGATGTCGATAGTCATAGAGGGGCTCCAGGCCTTTTGTTCGTAGGGTCGCTATGAGTAGTGCTCGACTCAAAGGCAATCCACAACAACAACAAAGTTTCCTCAAGAAAATTATGTCACATCACAAGGAAACAGATTTTCTAGCATCTAGCACAGGACTTGGCAGGTAGTAGGTGTTTCATAAATGTGTCAATTTGTAAAAAGAATGAAAGTCGTAGGAAATCAGTAATTATTGTAAATTATGTAATATTTGTTAGTGCCCTTTTAAAAAAAACTTTTATTTTATTATTTTGTGTGCATGTACCATCAAGTCAGATCTGACAGGTACAGGAGGAGATTATCCCTCCTTTTCCAGCAGAGCATCTGGTGGATTTGAACTGCATGCCTCTGGGATTGCAGTGCAGCTTCTTGCCACTAGACCACCAGAGCTCCCTCCAGGGCACTTTTAAGATGGAGAATATCTCCAACTCTGCTCATTTATTCATACATTCTCTCAGTCATTCATCCTGTTGTTGTTGTTGTTAAGTGCCGTCGAGTCGCAGGCAACTCATAGCGACCCTATGAAGGAGAGTCCTCAACGCTTGGGTGCCTTTCATCCTCTCTCCAGGTTCATAGGGTTTCCGGAGGCAAGCTATTATGGAAGTAGATGCCACTCCTGCTTCCAAACTTGTTTTAATCCGGGAGCTCCACCCCACTCTCTATCCGCATTGGATAACCAACCATTAATGTATTTGACACATCACTGTCACAGTGTTCAGCCTCACGGCAACTACAAGTAACCACTGTACGGCAACTTGTACACCAGGGCTATACGACCTAGAGGAATGTCTGAACAAAAACAATGAAAGACTGGCCCGAGGGCTGCAGATTAAAAGTCACCCACCTTCAGCTTAGTAGCACGGCCTTCTGTCCATTGGGCCAGCTGATCTCTCTCTCTCTATGTTGATGTTATTGTTGTTAAGTGCCGGTCGAGACACAGGCGACTCATAGCGACCCTATGAAGGAGAGTCCTGATAGCGACCCTATGAAGGAGAGTCCTGAACACTTGGGTGCCTTTCATCCTCTCTCCAGGTTCATTCATCCAGTACTTACCCAAAATGTGAAATCTGGGCTTACTAATGGGTTAGACAGCATAGTAGTCAATGGGAACATAACGCTGAGGGAGCAGTGGTTCCAGACTCCAAATTCTCCTTGGCAACATCATGCAAATTTCCCTTTTGCATTTCAACATTCTTGAGATCAGAAATGTAGTTAGAAATTTTCCTTTTTAGGATTCCTTTCCTTTCACAATTGTAGACGAGTAGGATGCTGAGGACCACAAAGACCTGTTTATTATTTTGCATTCGGTTCTGTGGTTTGGTATCATATGGCCAACTAGATCTAGCCATCCAAAAAAAAGAATCTAGAGCTGGATGCACATACTCTGAGTTCAGACAGTGAGGCAACCAATTTAGTTGATTCATGCCAACGATTAGTTAGAAACAATTTCATGGCCTACCAGAACAGCTTGCTTGGCGATTCACCATACAATTTGGGTGCCTCACATAACTTCTGTCTGAGGAGCTTCATCTGTAAATTAGAGAGAGGCTAGAAACATAATGAATTTGGGTGGGGGGGAAGAACACTATGGTATAATGCAAGGAGTAGCAGTCTAGAAGTAAAAATTTTTATTCTGACCCTGACCCTATATATCTATACGACCTTGGTTTTTCTGTGACTATTTTACTATCTGCAAAATTACAATAAACTGCCCATTTGAGACATGTAATGAAGTAAGATAGTTCAAAGTTCTGTGAAAAAAAATCATAGTTTCAGAAGTGTTATGTAAATGCTATTGTTGTTATGTGCTGTCAAGTCACCTGCGACCCATAGTGACCCTATGTAAAATAGCTCTGAAGCTTGTCCTGTCCTGAGCCAGTCTCACTGATTCCGACACACCAATCCCTACTGCCCCAGTTACTGTATCAATCCATCTCATCTAGGGTCTTCCTCTCCGGTGCTGTCCCTCCACCCTTCCGAGCATGATATCCTTCTCTGAGGACACGTGCCCAAAGTATGTGAGACAGAGCTTCAAAATCCTAGCCTCCAAAGGGAAACTTGGTTTCACCCTTTCAAAGACAGACCTATTCGTTTTCTTGGCAGTCCATGATATGTTCAAGACTCTTCTCCAGCACCACAGCTCAAAGGCATCGATGATTCTTCTGTCATCCTTAGTCATTGTGCAACTCTCTGATGCATTACAAGAGATTGAGAAGACCATGGCCTGGATTAGGCACACCTTAGTCTTAGTCTCTAGAATGACAATTTAGGGATGGCAATAAATTATTGTTCCTAAGAGTATATATATACTTGATTGTGCTTATGTGAAGCCAATATTTGGACCAGGAGGCAGTCGTTAGAGCAAGGAAACACTGCATGGTTCAAAACTGGGAAAAGTGTACGCCAGGGATGTGTCCTATCTTCATGCCTTTTCTTTCTTTCCTTTTTTTCCTTTTTAATTTTTTGTGGTGTACCATCAAATCAGATCTGACTGGTACAGGAATAGAGTACTCCTCCTTCTCCAGCAGAGCATCTGGTGGATTCGAACCGTGTACCTCTGGGATTCCAGTGCAGCTTCTTGCCACAAGGCCACAAGAGCTCCCTTCTTCATACCTTTTCAATCTATATGCAGAACAGATCATCAGGGAGGCTGGGATCAATGAGGAAAAATGTGGCATGAGGATTGGAGAAAGACTCATCAACAATCTGCATTATACCGATGACACAACCCTGCTTGCTGAAACTGAGGAGGACCTGAAGTGCTTGCTGCAGAAGACTACAGCCTACAATATGAATTGAAGCTCAATATCAAGAAAACAAAGATTCTCACCACTGGGCCAACAGGCAGCACCATGATAAATGGAGAAGTGATTGAGGTTGTTAGCAACTTCAGCTTGCTTGGCTCCACAATCACCACTCTTGGTACTAGCATCCAGGAAATTAAAGGACAAATTGCACTGGGAAAGCCTGCTGTCAGAGACCTCTCCGAAGTGCTGAAGAGCAACAATGTCAGTCTGGAGACTAGGGTGCACCTGATCCAGGCCATAGTCTTTGCAGTTGCTTGCTATGTATCAGAAAACTGGACAATGACTAGGGATGATAGGAGAATTGATTCTTTTGAGTTGTCATGCAGGAGAAGAGTATTGAATATATCATGGACTGTGAGGAGAACAAACAGGTTCATCCTAGAGAGAGTGAGACCAGGTTGTTTCTTGGAGACAAGGATTCTGAAGCTTTGTCTGATATACCTTGAAAATGTTGCAAGGCAGGACCAGAGGGATGTCATGCTTGGGAGGATAGTGGGACAGCACAAGAGAGGAAGACCCTCGACGAGATGGGTTGATTCAGTGACTGTGGTAATGGGAGTAGGTGTATCAGAAACAATAAGATTGGCACAGGATAGAGCAGAGTTTAGGGCTGTTGTACTATGAGTTGCAGCCAACTCAATGAATGGCACATAACAGCAACAACAACAAGTGTATATACTCCCCACTATACTGAGTCATCCTCAACTCGATGACACCCACAAACAAGTATGCATCTGAGAGTTGGAGTATGCAAAACCCAGTATACATCTGAGAGCTGGACAATGAATAAGAATGACAGAAAAGATGTGATACCTTTGAATTGTAGTGTTGGAGAGTATTGAATATCCTATGGACTGCCAAAAAACCAAACAGATATGTCTTGGAGAAAGCACAGCCAGAATGTTCCTTAGAGGCAAAGATGACAAGGTTCTGTTTCCCATATTTTGGGCATGTTGTTAGGAGGTTATTCCTTGGAAAGGGTGAAGGGTCACAGAAAGAGAGGAATATCCTCAAAGAGGCGGATTGATACAGTAACTGCAGAAATGGGTTCAAGTGTGTCAGAGACTGTGAGGATGGCACAGGACAGGACAGGGTTCAAATCTGTTTGTTGTTTATAGGATCTCTAAGAGTTGTACTTGACGCAAAATCACCTAACAACAATAATGACGACAGTATATACATTGGTTGTTGTTTCCTGTTATGTGCTTTTGAGACAGAATCAACTCAACTCTGACTGTACAGTGCATTTTTAGAGGCTCTAAACCACATGGGAGGAGTTTGCCCATTTTTCTCCCACTGAGGTAGATTTGAACTGCCTGCCTTTGAGTTGGCAGTGTAACTCTTTACCCACTAGGCCACCAAAGCTCCCTAGTATATACATTTGGGAACAAGAATTTATCACTGGTCTTAATTTGTCATTTACACAACACTTCTAAAACTATCCTTTTCACAGCACTTTTTATTATTTTTTAATTTTATATTTGGTTTATTTACAAAGTTTGAAAACATTGATTTTCATAAAAGATCCCTCCCATTTCCTTCACCACTCCCACCCATCGAATTGTGTAACCCTATGATTAACACTCCACTCCACCCTGCCCATCCTCATCCCTCTGCTTCCACCCTCCCCTTCTTGGATCTTCATACTCATTCTACAATAATGGTTTAATACTGTATTTTTCTTTGTGGGACTGAGTTTGTTCACTCAGCATAATTCTCTCCAGTCCCTCCCAAGTTAGGTAGTAATTTACAAAATTTTTGTTCCTGTGTACTGCATAGTATTTCATTGTATGAATATACCACAACTGTCAAAAGACATGGAAAGAATTTTCACAGAGGAAGATATTCAAATGGCCAATAGACACATGAAGCAATGCTCCAAATGACTGGCAATAAGAGAGATGCAAATCAAAACCATAATGAGATACCATCTCACTCCAGTAGCAGTGGCAAAGTTTAAGAGAACAGCAAGTAATAAATGTTGGAGAGCATGTGGTGAAATATGAACACTTATACATTGTTGGTGGGATTGTAAAATGGTACAACCACTCTGGAAGGCAGTTTGGCGCATCCTCAAAAAGCTGAACATACAAACTCCATATGACCCAGCTATTCCATTGTTTGGAATATACCCTGAGAAAATGAGAACTGAAGCTCAAACCAAGACTTGTACACTAATGTTCATAGCAGCATTATTCACCATTGCAAGAACATGGAAACAGCCCAGATGTCCAATCACAGCACTTTTAACATCTTCATAATCTGAATGCAGGCAGTTCGAATCCACCAGCTGCTCTAAAGAAATGATGAGTAATCTCCTCCTGGGTGATTTATAGCCTCTGAAAACCTGTTAGAGTGTCAGCTATGAGTTGGTTCTGACTCAGTGACAATGAGAGAGAAATGTACATACAGAGGCAGTGGAAGGTCAGTGGTAGAATTCTTGATTCCCATTGTTAGGAATTGTCAATTCAATTCCTGGCCAGCACACCTTAAGTACAGCCACTACCTGTCTACCGCTGGAGGCTTGCTTGTTGCTATGATGGTCAACAGATTTCAACATAGCTTCTTTTTTTTTTATTATTATTTTGTGTGCGTGTACCGTCAAATCAGATCTGACTGGTACAGGAGGATGTTGCGCCTCCTTCTCCGGCAGAGCATCTGGTGGATTCGAACCGTGTTCCTCTGGGATTGCAGTGCATCAACATAGCTTCTAAAGTAAGATAAACTAAGAACAAAGGCCTGATGATCTACTTCTGAAAATTAACCATAGAAAACCCTATGGGCCAATCTTCTTGTGCATGGGGTCACCATGTATTGAAGGCCAACCAGAGAGCAACCAATGATGACAGTTACTATATATATATACAGGTATGAATGTATCATACATTCTTCCTGGCAAATAGAACTGACCTCACTGCTCAAGTATATAGATTTGAGAGCCACTTGAATAACAGGGTATATGAAAACAATTTCTACTAGTGTGCACAGCAAAAATGTCTCCAATTATCTCAAGTTATTACCCATATACTCCTGATTTAATTGAAAGGAATAATCACATAGAGAATAGAAGGAAAATAAATAGTGTATATAAAAGTGTTTTTAAAAATTTTTTAAATTATTATTCATTTTAATGAAAGTTTACAGAGACTGAGGATTTCTATTCATTCATTGTTGCACTTTTCTTCCTGCCCACCCCTTCCTCCAATTCACTATTCTCTTTAAAAAGTAAAAGAAAAATTCTTTCATTTATACAATCCCTCCCCCCACAAGTCCACTCCACAATGCAGCCTTCATTCTGGACTCCTGTCATGACAATAATACCTAACCCCATATCCCTTTTAAACAGTTTTCTCCCTCATCTGTTTCAATGCAGTATACATTATTTATCCCATCTTCCTCAGTCTCCCCCCAACCCTGATATCAGTCCTGTTTTATAACAGTGGTGTTATGCAATATTTGTCCTTTTGTGACTGAGGTACTTCACTCAGCATAATGTCCTCCAGGCTCACCCATTTTGAATAATATTGCATGAGTTCCTTGTTTTTCAATGCAGCGTAGTATTCCATTGTGTGAATATACCACAGCTTCTCTATCCATTCCTTTGTTGATGGGCGCCTGGGTTGTTTCCAACTCCTTGCTATTGTGAACAAAGCCGCGATAAACATGGGTGTGCGTATATCTGCTTGGATGTCGGTTATGGTCTCTTTGGGGTATATTCCCAGTAGTGGAATTGCTGGGTCAAATGGTATCTCTATTTGCAACTTTTTGAGAAAGCACCACACCACTTTCCACAGTGGTTGCACCATTTTACACTTCACCAACAGTGTATAAGGGTTCCAGTTTCTCCACATCCTCGCCAGAATTTGTTGCTTGCTGTTCTGTTAAATTTTGCTATTCTTACTGGGGTGAGATGATATCTCATAGTTGCTTTTATTTGAATCTCTCTTAGAGCTGGGAATTTTGAACATTTCTTCATGTGCTTATTGGCCATCTGAGTGTCTTCTTTGGTGAAGTGTCTGTTCATATCCTGTGCCCATTTTTCAATTGGATTATTTACCTTTATCTTGTGTGGTGATATAAAGGTTTTTGAGAGCCGTCAATATGGCCAAGAAAGGTTGTAAGTGAATTTCATCGCTTTAGACCAAAAATCAAACCCAACTCCTAGTGAATCTATAGGACAGAGTTTCCCCACAGCATTTCCAAGGCTATAAATTCTTATGGAAGTACCTTGCAACATCTTTTTCTCATGGAGTGGGTGTTGGATTTGAACACTGACCTTCTGACCAAGTACTTAACCAGTGGACCACCTCCTCACTATACAACCCCAACTATATCAGACATTGGTCCATGACTTCTTAATTTTGTATGAAACTAAACTGTAATTAGTATGTTGTGGTGGTGTACTGTTGAGTCAAAATCAACCTATAGCTGACGTTTCAGTGGGTTTTTAGAAGCAGTAGATAATATGGGAGGAGATTGTCCATCTTTCTCCCCCAGAGGAACCACATCCCTTCAGATGAGCAGTGCAGCTCCTTACCACTAGGCCATCAGAGCTCTCTAATTAGTATGCTGTTGTTGTGTACTGTCGATTTGGAACAGACCCATAGGTGACTCTCCAGTGGGTTTTCAGAGACAGATAATCCCACAGAGCAGCTGGTGGATTTGAACCATGTGCTTTTGGGATTGTAGCACAGTTTCTTTCCATTAGGCCACCAAAGCTCCCTTCCCTAATTAGTATGTTGTTGTTGTTTGTTGCAGAATGTTGGGGAAGAAGGGAGGGTCTCGGGTCAGGACAGATTGCCTAAGATCCAGATAAGTGCAAGCCTCCCAACGGCCTTTAATAATGGTAGAGAATGCTCCCCTGAGTTTGGCTGTACCAGCTTGAGAAAGCTCGCAACATGGGAAGACAGCTGCTGCATCTGTTGAGCCGGGAGTGGTCCACATGAGGCTGAGGTTCTCCTAACCAATTGCATGTCCCACGTCTGTAAGTCCACCGTATCCTGTCTTCCTGTTTATAAGTGCACTGCAGATTACAATAAAATTGAGCTGGATTGACTCTCTGATCCTCTTCCGGAGTGGTGTATCTCTGTCATGCTTATCCCCATCAGGGTGTTGCTGTTAAGTTGTCAGCGAACTGACAGCGACAGTTGTTGTTATGTGCCATTGAGTCACTTGTGACTCATAGTGACTCTATATACAACAGCTCTGAAGCTTCCTCTATCCTGAGCCAGTCTCACTGACTCTGATACATCTGCCTCCATTACCCCAGTTACTCTGTCATTCAAGGTCTTCCTCTCCTGTGCTATCCCACTACCCTTCTGAGCATAATGTCCTTTTCCAAGGTCTGGTGAGCATGTGAGGAGGAGTTTCAAAATCCTAGCCTCCAAGGAGAAACTTTTTTTCACCCTTTCCAAGACAGACCTGTTTGTTCTCTTGGCAGTATGTTCAATACTCTTCTCCAGTACCACAACTCAAAGGCATCAATTCTCCTTATATCATCCCTAGTCATTGTCCAGATTTCTGATGCATATCAAGTAATTACAAATACTATGGCCTGGATCAGGCACACCTTAGTCTCTAGACTGACAGCATTGTTCTCCAGTACTCTGGAGAGGTCCCTGACAGCAGATTTTCCCAATGTAATTTGTCTTTTGATTTCTTGACTACTGGTGCCAAGAGTGTTGACTGTGGAGCCGAACAAGCTGTAATTGTTAGCTCTATTTGCAATCTCTTCTCAGTCCATCATGGTGTTGCCAATTGCCCCAGGACTTATTCTTCAGGCTTATAAATTTGAAGTTCTCTGATATACACTTTCTTTAATGATCCTTACATCAATCTCCTGAAGTAGGTGTAGCAGGAATTTATTTCCTTTGCATTAGTATTTTTAAGGTTTAATTCCTACAATGGGTCAAATGGTCCTTTAAACTCTACTCCATTGCCATGGCATAAAATCTGACTAATAGTGACCTACCATCAAGTTTCTAAGACTGTAAATCTTCACGGAAGGAGATTGCCCATTTTTCTCCTATGCAGCAGCTGATGGCTTCAAATCCATGATTTCTCGGTTACCAGCACACCACCAGGGCTCCTTGCACTTAGTATATTTGTTGTTGTTGTTATGTGCCATCCTATGTATATAGTGACCCTATGTACAACAGCCCTGAAAACTGCTCTATCCTGTGCCTTAATTACTCCAGCCACTGAGTCAAACCATCTCACCCAGGGTGTTCCTCTCTTGCGCTATCCCTCTTAGTATAGATCTTTTTTTATATTTGTATAGATCATTAAGAATATAATGTACTAATTAAGGGGAGGGGAGTGAGAGGGAAGAAATTGTGCAACAATGAATGAATATTTAACTTTTTTAAAAAAAAAAGTGAACTGAGAAAGCTCTGGTGGCCTAGTGGCAAGAAGCTGCGCCGCAATCCCAGAGGCATGTAGTTTGAATTCACCAGATGCTCTGCTGGAGAAGGAGGGACTCTACCAGTCAGATTTGATTTGATGGTTCACACACACACACTAAAATAAGTAATTTTTTTTAAAAAGTGAACTGGGGGAGGGAGGAAAATGTGCAACAATGAATTAGTGAAATTCCAACTTTTCTGTAAACTTTTGTTAGAATCACAATAAAAAGAATTTAAAAAGCAATATAGTATACTACCTTAAAAATCTAAACAAAAATCATAATACACCAACTAAAAAGATGAGAGGAGAAAATTTAAAAAAAGGTCTAAGACAAGCACAGATTACATTCGAAAGCCCAAAATCTAATTAAAAGAAAAACAGGTCTTTTCCAGATGACATGTATCATTCTCTTTATTTAATAATTAACACAGTTTTCTGTTAAATTTCTACTAAAAACCTACGTAGGAGGTTTGTTTAAATAAAAACAAAATTCGCTTTAGCACGTTTTTCTCTACTTCAGAGGATTAATTTGATGGGGAAGAGATCTGGGGTCTTTTGTTTCTAACCTAAGTTCCTTTGAAAACATCAGTCAAGTGTTCATGAACATATTCATGTGTGCCCCTTTATCCTCAACACGATTGTCAGTAATCTGGCAAAAGCAGAGCCTAATCTCTGCCAAACAAAATTCCAATATTTAATGAGAAAATACATTTTTTGATGCCTTAGCCAGAAATGCAAAGCCCTTTATATAAGCTAATGGAATTAAAAAGAAATCCGTAGTACCTAGTAATGGCATGAAGCCAAAAAACACAACACATGCCCTTAAAAGAAAAACAACTTTCAAAATAAAAGTTTCTGTTACAAATGGATAGCTTTAATTAGACTTTCTTAGAAAATTTGAAATTAAAAGGGAAAGTAACAATAAAAGATCTTTTTTAAAAACCAGGGTTGTCCCCATATTTATTCATATTCCTAAAGTAATAAGGATAAATAGCAAAATTTTACAGCTATCAATCTGACTTCAACTCATAATCACCTTCATTTGTTTCCATAAATCTTTGTTATTATTTTTCTGGCTTATAAATTCTTTTAATTGCAATTTGGGTGCAAGTTACAAAGTACATGAATTTTACATTCAAACAATCATGCACATTTTTTCTATAACATTAATTTTTGCACCAATAATGAAATAATATTTTCCCTACTTTCTTTTCTATAATTGTTATTTTCTTTAATCCCTCTCTACCACTCTGTGCCTTACCTTTCTTTATTAGTGATATTATGCTGATCATCCCTTTATTTATATAATGCCTTTCTGTTCACTCTTCTTGTTGTTGTTTTTAATGTGCTGTCGAGTCGCTTGAGGCTTGTGGACCACCCTATGTACAACAGCTCTGAACCTTGCTCTATCCTGAGCCAATTTCATCGTCTCTGACACACCTACCTCCATTACCCTAGTTATTAAGTCAATCCACCTCATCCAGGGTCTTCCTCTCTTGCACTGACTCCTCACCCTTCCAAGCATGATGACTTTCTCCAAGAACTGGTCTCTCCTGGAAACATGATCAAGGTATGTGAGACAGAGCTTCAAAATCTTTGCCTCCAAGAAGCAGCCTGGTTTTATCATTCCCTGGACAGATCTGATTTTTTCCCATCATCCTTAGTCATTGTCCATTTCTCTGATGGGTAGCAAGTAATTGCAAAGATCATGGCTTAATCTCTTCTCCATCTATCATGATATTTCCCACTGGCTCAGTGGTACAAATCTGTTTTCTTGATGTTGAGCTTCAATCCATATTGAAAACTGCAGTCCTTGACCTTCTGCAGCAAATGCCTCAGGTCCTCTTCAGTTTTAGCAAGTAAGGTTGTGTCATCTGCATAACTTAGGCTGTTGATGAGTCTTCTTTCAATCCTGATGCCACATTCCTCCCCATAAAGTCCTGCCTCCTGGATGATCAGTTCTGCATATAGATTGAAAAGGTATGGAGATAGGATGCATCCATGGCATACAGCTTTCCTGATTTTGAACCATGCAGTGTTTCCTTGCTCTGTTCTGAGGACCGCTCCTGATCCAATTATAGGTTTCACATAGCACAATCAAGTGTCCTGGGACTCCCATTCCTCTCAAGGTTAGCCACAATTTGTTGTGATCCACACAGTAAAATACTTTTGTTGTCCTCCAGATTTCTTGGCACAACCTAGTGAGCACATCCAGGGCAGTAGCTATTTGTTGACATATGTCAATTGGTATGCTGTCAATTCCTGGGGCCTTGGTTTTTGCCAGTTCCTTCAGAGCAGCTTGAACTTCCTCCTTCATCATCATAGGCTCTTAATCATTTTTGTCGTCCAATTCTTTTTGATAAAAATTCTTCAGGGTCATCCAATTCTCCTGGGTCATTCAGCCTTCTGCCCACAGCATCCTTAAGTATTGCAACTCTAGACTTGCATTTGTTCTTTAGTTTGAGTGAGTTTTTCCCTTTTGATTTCCCAACTGCAGCTCTTTGCACATTTCATTACAATACCAGAGCTGGTGGGAACATAAAATGGTACAACCACTATGGAAGGTGATCTGGTGCTTTCTCAGAAAGTTGGAAATAGAAATACCATTTGACCCAGCAATTCCATTGCTATGAATATACTCTAAAGAAACCAGAGCCACAATTCAAACAGATGTGTGCACACCCATATTTATTGCTGCATTATTCACGTTAGCAGAGAGATGGAAGCAACCCAAGTGCCCATCAATAAACAAATGGATAAACCCAGCTTTTATATCTGTCCTGTAATTTCTGGATAAATTTTGGCAGGATTTTGTTAGTGTGTGACATTGAGATGGATTGATATAGTAACTGGAGCAATGGGGCTTGGTCGACTGGAATCATCGAGACTGCCTCAGGATAGCACAGGCTTCAGAGCTGCTGTATATATGGTCACTATGGGTCTCAGGAGACTCAATGACACATAACAACAACAACAAATCTCTTGCTTAATGTACATCATACAGTTCCTTTTAAAGGAAATGTGTGAGTGATTTCAATAATATACAATAAATATTTTTTAAATTACTCCTGATTCTTTCTCCTAAAATAAATTATCATTAATATAAAAAATAAATGAATGGATAGAAAAACTATGGTACATCCACACAATGGACTACTATGCAACACTGAAAAACAATGAAATATTAAAACATCACAAACACATTGGGAAGCCTTGAGGACATTAAGCTAAATGAAATATCTCAGTCACAATAGGATAAATACAGCATAGCACCACTGTTCTAAAATAGGACAAACATGTAGGGGTTTGAGAGGGAATGGGGAAGGCGTGGACAGATAATGAACAGTGCATTCAAACAGATGAGGGGGAAAAGTGTTTCAAAGGAATATATGATTATGAGAACAGTCTGGAACAAAGGAGGTATTGTGGTGGGTGGATGTGGGGGGGAGAGGGAAGAAGGAGAAAATGTGCAACAATGAATATATTTTTAAAAAAGAAAGAATGAAAAAATGATTTATTCATTACAACAACTTCAAAAATATAAACAGTAAAAACTATAAATGATGACTACACATGGATTTCACCTGATGGACTATACAGAAGTTAGATTGTCTACATCTGTGGGTTAGGGTTAGGTTAGAGGTTTGAGAAGCTCTATATCAGCAGTCAAATCCAGGCCAGGGCTGACTGTGCAGCAGATGATCAACTATTCATGTGCTAGTTCAACTGAAGTTGAAGAAAATTGGAACAAGTCCAAGAAAACAAAAATATGGCCTTGAGTGTAGTCCAACTGAATTTAAAGATGATCCTAAGAATAGATTTGAGGGTGTAGGGAAGAAGGGGGAAGAAAATGTGCAATAATAATTTAAAAAATAAAATAAAGTCTTCATGTCCAGTGTTGCAGATTATTTATTCTACTGGTGTATCCTATTTTAGTGTGCTTTGTAGATACTGAATCTTTTGCAGATTAAAGTTTTTATGACAGAAAAAAAGAGAATAAATTTGACTTACTGAGCACTAAGGGTCAAAACAAAGCAATTATGGGGAGCTCTGGTGGCCTAGTGGCAAAAAGCTGCACTGCAATCCCAGAGGCTCACGGTTCAAATCCACCAGATGCTCTGCTAGGGAAGGAGGGACAATCTCCTCCTGTACCAGTCAGATCTGATTTGACGGTACACTGACACAAATTTAAAAAAAAACAACCAACAACAACAACAAAGCAATTATGGAATGACATCAAGGACGGAGAAAAAAAGAAAAGAACAAAATGGACGTCAGAAGATACAGAAACTTTCATTGAAATGAAAGAAGTCAAAACAAGGGGAGAGACTGCTGAGGTAAGAGACCTGAGCAGAAGATTTAAAAGGACAGATTGAGAAAACAAATGAAAAGATTATAATGAAATGTTCAAGGAGTTGGAATTAGAAAACCAAAGAGAAGAACATGCTCTGCATTTCTCAAGGTGAGAGAACTGAAGAATAAATTTAAACCTTGAGATGCAGTGCTGAAGGATTCTCTGAGAAAAATCTTGAATTATGTAGGCAGCATCCATCTGAAGATGGTGAAGACAATGGAAGGAATACACAGTGTATCAAAAGGAATTGGTCTACACTGACTCATTTTAGAACCAACAGTACTGAAGGAAGAAGAAATTCAAGCTACTGAAGACATGAAGGGAGGAAAGGTCCCAGAAATTGCTAAAGGCATAGGCAATAGGAAAAACAAAACAAAACAACAGTCCCAGAAACTGATGGAATACAAACTGAATTGTGCAGTGTCAAGACCTTCCTAACCATTGACATTGACTTTGCCACATGGAGGGTGGAATCATGCAAATAGGGCATGTTAGTCTATCCACAAAGGGCTCGCTAGTCTAGCCGTAAAATTGAGCCGATTTAGCAGCACAAAGTGGAAATCTTACTACTAGCAACGTATTAAGTACAGAATGCAGTGTACACCCTTTTGGATCAGAGATTCTTGCACCTGCCAGACATAGAGTGTAGCAGAAACTGCAACAGAGAGCCAGAGACACAGCTGATCCTGGGATTGCTACTCCATGCATCCAGAGCTAGGAGCTTTTGTCCAAGCTTTTTTGAGGACTTGGTTGTGGGTGAGGCAGGGAGACGTCTTAATTGGTGTGACTAAGAGAGCATTGTAACACTGGCCTAAAGGCTGAGGGACCTGTGAACATACTTCAAAAGTTGTCCTGACTGAGATATTGTAACCTGTTTCTAGTCTGAATTGTAACCTGTTAACTTCTCTAATAAACTTCATAGTCATGAGTATTGTTTTATGTGGTCTGAGTAGCCATTGTAACAGATTTTGGATCCAGTAGGGCAAGTAGGATTATTGTTGGAATTAGTAGAAAATAGTGAAGGAGTGTGAGGGACATGTCTGACCTCATGGGAATAGGTTTTGTAACGTGGATACTGTGGATGGGGACAGTTTCCCTTTGTGGAGTTGGTAGTCATCAGATATGGCAGTCTTCATGCTGCCCTTGCTATTCTTAAAAGGTTTTTCAGGAATCAGATGCAACTCTGGATGTGATCACTAATCTCTGACAACAAATATGGAAGATGGCTGACTACCTGGCCAACTGTCTGGAGATCATATTTGTTCTAATCCCAAGAAAGGGTGTTCCAGTGGACTGTGGAAATTATTGAACAATATCACAAGCACATAAAATCTTGCTGAAGATTATGAAAAAAACCCAGCTAGACCAGACGAAGAGACTGTTGTCCAAGTAGAAAAAGGGAATACTGCATAGTTTATAATCAGGTAAGGTTGTAGCTATCAGGGTTGTAGCCTTTCTCTATACTTATGCAATATGTACACAGAGCAAATCATTCCAGAAACTGAAGTTTATGAAGAATGTGGCATCAGGGTAAAAGGAAGACTCATCAACAACTTGTATTATGTAGATGACATAACCTTGCTTGCTGAAGGTGAGGAGGCCCTGAAGTACTTACTGCACAAGATCAAAGACTACAGCCTTCACATTTCAACATCAAGAAAATGAAAAATATCCGTGTAAAGACTGAGGTGTGCCTGATTCAAGCCATGATATTTTCAATTGCTTCTTATGCATCTGAGAACTGGATAATGGATAAGGATAACAAAAGAAGAATTTTAATTGTGGTGTTGGACAAGAGTATTGAATATACCAAGGCCTGTCAAAAGAACAAATATGTCTGTCTTGGAGGAAGGGCAACCAGGTTGCTCCTTAGAAGGATGGAAAAACTCATCTCACATACTTTGGGCATGTTGTCAAGGAGAGGTCAGTCCTTGCAACATGCTGCGAAAGGTGAAGGGTCAGAGAAAGAAGATCCTTAAAAAGATGAATTGGTTCAGCGATTGTAACAATGGGTATATCAGAGATAATGAAGATGGCTCAAGTTGGGGCATGGTTCAGATCTATTGTTTATGAATAGTAGTTGACACAGTGACACCTAACAATATATATATATATATATATTCTTTAATTTAAATTTTCCTAGAAAAGTCTTCTATAGTTTGGTTTGCTTTTTAAAAAAATTTTTTATTATTAATTTCAATGAAAATTTACAGTTTTTGGATTTCCATTCATTCATTGTTGCACTTTTCTCCCTGCCCAGTCCTCCCCACCTAGTACACTCTTCTCTTTGAAAAGTAACTAACAATATATTTCTTTTTTTTTTTTTACAAAGAAGTTTATTGTACAAAATTAAGGCCTTCATACTTTAAGGCTCATCAGAGCTTAAGAAAGACAAGGTAATTATCTAAGTATTTCCACAAGTTTACTTTCAATCTGTCCCTTGCTCTCAACTACAAAATGGCCTGTCCAGAGTTATCAAAACAAACATAAATAAGTTCAAGTCCTTTAAGGAAGACTTCCCCAAGTGTTATTTCTTGGCATAAGTGATCTTCATGGCCTGGGATGGTGTGATCTTAAAACCCTGCAAAGCAACTCGAGTGGCACTAGCTTGCCCATCGTTTTCAAACTCAACAAATGCAATGTCATGCCTGCCAGACCAAGCGCACTTCCTTAAATCCAGGGAACTGATTAAACAGCATGGATAACATCATCTCATTAGTTTCTTCTGGTAAATTGTTAAGGAATAAAATATAGTTTGGAGGTGTTGAATTTCCTTGAGTAGTAGCTGAATTTGGTGTTCCCTGACCAGGTTTTTTGTTTGTGGCTGCTGCAGCATGTTCTCCAGTTTTTGCTTTTTTCTTCTCTTTCTTTTTCTCTTTGTCAGCAAAAGTTCCACGCATTTTAGAAATTATATCAGAATCTGTTTTTGCGTACTGGATTCGCATTGGTTTGCTATTAAATGGAAATCCCTGTAACTGTCTCAAAGTGTTTGTGGATGAGTCAAGTTCTTTAAATATAACAAAAGCCTGTCCCCTCATCTTCATGGTCTTTAAAGCCACAATATCTACCACATGGCCAAACTGAGAAAACAGGCCATATAAAGACCGTTTCAATTCTTCTTTTTTAATTTTGTCATTCATATTGTTGATATAAATTGTATGATTTGGTCTGATATCCATGTTTTCAGTTAAACTGTTCAAACCACCTGGAGCCTCCTCGCGCGGGAGCCCAACAATATATTCTTAAGGGATACTGGTCTGTAATTTTATTTTTTGGTCATGTCTTTGCTTGGCTTTGGTATCAGGGTTATGCTTGCATCACAGAATGAATTTGAGAGTATTCCATCTTTTTATATTTTCTGAAATAATTTGAGTAGAATTAGTGTTATCTCTTCTCTGAATGATTGGTAGAAATTCACTGGTGAGATCATCTGGGCCAGGACTTTTTAGTTTGGTTGGGAACTTTTGGGGATTTTTAAAAAATGACTTGTGCAATTTCTTCTTTTGTGATGAGTCTGTTCAAATTTTCTATATGAGACTAAATCTTCATGAGAGGGTACTACTCATCTTTCTCCCACAGAGCCACTGGTAGATCTGAACTACTGGACACCTCTGGCCTTTTTGATTAGTAGTGTAACAAGCTATGGACTTTGTCATCAGACCTCCTTTAAGTAACAAGTACATGGTTATGTGGATCGAGTTGCCTGCAAGTCAGTGACCCTAATAGCTCTGAACCCTGCCCTTTCCTGAGCCAATTGCATCGTCTCTGACACATCTAAATCCATTACCGCTGTCACTACTTCATTCAGAATCTTCCTCTACACTGTTAACAAGTATATTGTTGTGTACCATTGAGTCGGAACCAACCCACAGCTGACCCTCCAGGTGGGTTTTCAGAGGTAGTTAATTGCTCCTGCGGAGCAGCCTTTGGGATTGCAGTGCAGCTTCTTGCCACTCCTCTCTTTCAAAAGTAAGAGAAACACTCCTTCCCTGGTACACAATCCCCTCGCACCCCTCCCACTGCCCCAAGTACATTCCACTATGCAACCTTAATTGTGGACTCTTGTGATAACCATAATACCCTATCATACATCGCTTTTAAATTATTCACTCCCTCATCTGTTTCAGTGCAGTATACACAATTTATCCAGTTTTTCTCAGTCTTACCCCAACCCTGATATCAATCCCATTTTACAACAGTGGCACCATGCAATATTTGTCCTTTTGTGACTGAGATATTTCACTCAGCATAATGTCCTCCAGGCTCACCCATTTTGAATAATATTGCATGAGTTCCTTGTTTTTCAATGCAGTGTAGTAGTCCATTGTGTGAATATACCACAGCTTCTCTATCCATTCGTTTGTTGATGGGCACCTGGGTTGTTTCCAACTCCTTGCTATTGTGAACAGGGCTGCGATAAACATGGGTGTGCATATATCTGCTTGGATGTCAGTTATGGTCTCTTTGGGATATATTCCCAGCAGTGGAATTGCTGGGTCAAATGGTCTATTTGCAACTTTTTGAGAAAGCACCATACCGCCTTCCACAGTGGTTGCATCATTTTACATTCCCATGAATAGTGAGTAAGAGTTCCAGTTTCTCCACAGCCTCACCAGCATTTGTTGCTTGTGTTATTTATTTTTTAAACATCTGGTGGCCTAGTGGCATGAAGCTGCTCTGCAATCCCAGAGGTATGTGATTCGAATCCACTAGAGGCTGTGCTGGAGGCGGGACAATCTCCTCCTGTACCAGTCAGATCTGATTTGATGGTACACACAAACAAAAACAATAATTTTTTTTTAAAAAAAAGCCCTATAGAATTCAAACCTATAAAGCAGACCAAATCTGTGTGATGTCAACTAGTTAAGTTGTGCAATTACTTGTTATAAGCTAACCTGTAATGGGAGGGAGGGAGACCACAACTATGTCCACTGCACAGTTGACTTTCATCTATTTTTTAAGGTTTTTATTCTGGTTACAATAGAGACGAAACAAGACCTATGAAGGCGAATTTATAAAAGTCTGAACGTCTTTAGACGCCTAATGCCTTTTAATACGAGTTTTTGCTGGTTCTTCTGTGCTGGGAGAAATGTACTTTCAAAATTTCCAAATTCAGAAATTATTCTATATGAGAGGTTGACCCATTCTAACTTGGAAATTCTAGATTAACTGCTGCATCTCACTGAGGCTTTGGCTTTCTCTAGACAAACAGGTCTGCTCTGTGAGAACACAACTGGTTGCTATAGCACTAGCACTTACAAGTGACTCTTCCAATACTTAACTCGTTCATTGCACGGTTTGAGGCCAGTTTAATGGCACCGAACAATGTAGAACTATTCTGACCTCAGCAGGGTAAGACTGAAGAATGATTCTTATGACAAGGTTCACAGTGTACTCTGTGCGAGAAAGTTTTGTTAAAGCATGATAGCTGTAAGAGACTGTCACGATGTTGCCTTTCATGCTTCTGCATTATGGTAGCCTTAGAAACTCCAGGGCTGGATCAGCAATTTGATATGGGGTAAAGAAAGGTGATGGTGGTACTGCTTGCAGAGAGCCACAGAACTTGGATTTCTGGGTTTCAGCCATTTTATTTTTGGATTCACATTCAATACTAAATTTCAATGTTTTCAAACTTTGGACAGTATCAGAATCATTTAGACGACTTGTCAGACTGATGAGTTCCCACACATCAATAAAGTTGTGTGTCAGGACTGTATCCTTTCCCCATACATACTCAACCCAATAAACATCATCATGAGGAAAATAGTGAAACTGTCAGCAATTTTATTTGGATCCACAATCAACACTTTTAACAGCAGTTTGAAACCACTCCAACTCACTGAGGAGCAATATCAGCAATATGAGACTAAGTGCACCAGATTCAGGCCATGGTCTTTTCACTCACTTGCTATGTAGCAAAAGCTGAACAAATGAACGACAGAAGAATGGAGACCTTTGATTGGTGTGGAGAAGGTGCAGCCAGAGTACTTCTTGGAGGCAGATGATGAAACTTCATCTTACTCATTTTGGGCATGTTGCTAGGAGAGCACTTCTTGGAGCATTACATCACACTTGGAAAGGTGGAAGGGCAGTGGAAGGAAAACTCTCAACCAAGTGGGTTGACACAGTGACTGCAGCAATGGGCTCTAGTGTATCAGATTGTGAGAATGGCACAGGATACAATAGGGTTCAGGTTTGTCGTTCATAGGGCTGCTATGAGTCGTACTTGACTCGATGTCATCTAAGAATAACAGGGTCATTAAAAAATAAAGTCAAGGACAATGGGTGCTGTGGTAGAAAGAAGCCAAGATAACCATTTGAAATGCCTATTTCTAAATTTATTTTTTGCTAAATGATCCTTTATTTCCAAATTCGTGTACTACCAGATTGTTGATAGCTTCTATAAGAAGCCACAGACTTATGTTCTTCCTTGCTGATTACCCCAAAGTGGTAGTGGTGTAAGATTTTCTGCTACCCTTTCAAGCTTTCTCAGGGACTCTTGGGACAACCAGATTAATCTTTGTGAGAAAAAGAGATGTTGCGTATTTGAACTTTTAGATACAATTTTAAAGAATCATAGAAATTAGCAAGGAAATTCATATCTTTTCAAAGAATAAACATGACAGGATTTGATGTGTACTGTATGTCTATCTTCACGACCTAAGATATATTTAATGATTTTTACATTTTAATATTTTAGAGGGCTATTCAACAATATATTATATTGGTTGTTTTCTATTTAAGCCTCTTGTTTGTTGTCAACAAGATCTTGGGGAGGGCCTTCGTATTTAGAAGCTGTTTGATATTATATTTTGGAGGAACATTCAGCAATCTTCTGTCAATGTGCTATGCTGAGGTGCTCTGGATTTGCTGTGATGCTGAACCTTGTGCCATTGGGCTGTCAAATGCTGTAACATTTACCCATGGTGGACAGTGTTGGTGGAGCTCCCAGTTTAAGACAATTTTGGAAGCAGGAGTGGCATCTACTTCCTAAACATGTCTCTGGAAACTCAAACTTTAAGAAATGGCAATAATTAAAGAAAGGATTCAGATCTTTTGTTCATAGGGTCGCAATAAGTTGTGCTTGATTAGCCAGCAATCGATATTTTTCCCCCAGGAAAAAAAATGAAACTAATACAAGCCATATAACTTTAAAGAATAGTACTTTATTGAATAAGTTTTATTCAGAGAAAAATAAGCTTTAATCTACAGTGACTGCCAGATAATAGATTGGGAAGCAATTTTCTTAGTTTTCTACACTGATGCAAAGGTTCATATTAAATGGAAAAAAAGCCATAAAATTATATTCACAAATATTCTACCTCTATACATTGCACGTGAAAATTCACGACACTAACACAACAACTTAAGACTCAACCATTCTTCCAGGTTAGGTACAGGGAATCAATGATGGGGGGGGAGGGAAATAAGCAAAATCTAACAAACTACATGAAAGCCTTTGTTACATCAAATAAAAATGCAACTTTGTTACAAAGTAGCAATAAAATATACTTATATAGTAATTTTAAACTTTTATTAATGATACATACAAATGTAGTAAATACCAAAAAAATCTAAATGCATTATCTGAAAACTTAGACTTCAAAATACTTTTACCACTCAAAAATTAATATGGTATTGTACAATAAAAGATAGGTGTATTTAAGATTGTCTTATTTATCATTTATAGTGTCATTTAATATGTAGTGACAACTGTAATACAGTAGAAAAGGACAGTTGAAGTAAGAAACATTTGAGACCTCCCAGGAGAGGAAGTTTGGTGATTTCACCTTTGTAACTATGTCCCAATCCTAAATTCTGCTACTAAATGGCTGCACAGCATTTAGCCTTAGTTGCCTGACCTGTAAAATATGGGGAATAAATGAGATACTCTTTAAGGTCACTTCTAGCCCTGACACTCTAACTTGCTGCAAATGAATCTAATATGCTGCGAATGAAATTCATATTGTGCTAGGAATATGAGTCAAACTGAAATGAATTTTTAAGGCGGGAATAAACCAATTGTTTTTATCAGAGCAGCTCAAGTAATTTGTTAAGAGTAATTTTTAAAAGTTTTTAAAAATGAAATTGAAATATTTTCAGGGGCTTTTCCCTATTTATATACTGTAATTTACATATTAAGTACAAGAAACATGGAAAAAAAGATGACTAAGAATCACTGACAGAATTATCATGCAAAAAATTTCCTCTTAACTTTTAGCTCAAATCATTATGTAAGAGTTTCTTCAAGTTTCAGCCCCAATTTCCAGGTCCTAGCAAGCCCAGGGAGGGTAGGGAGTGCTAAGGAATCAGCATTTGCAACATGTACTGGTGCTTAACACACATGCTCTATAACTTTCTTTTCACGAATGAAGAAAGGGCTATCTTTTTTTTTTTAAAGAGCAGATTTGACTTAAAAAAAAAGATGCATCTATCAAACACTCCTTCCCAAATTCTTATTTCTCTAATGGAAATTATATACAACTCATTCCATTTCTCTCACCCTTTTCTTTCCTGATTCAACACTGGGTAGTCAGGAAAAGAAAATGGATTTGGGTCCAAAAGGTACAATACATGCAGTTAATGCTATGGTGGTAGACTCCATTCAGAGTACAAAATACAAAATCAAAACAGGACACAAAAATCAACTATCAAAGTTTAAATTTTACATATTAACCACAAATGATCTTAACATACAGAGTAGTAATACATTATACAGGTACATGAACCTATTTCACTTTAACCCCTACGTAAACGGGAAAAATAACAAAAATCTAGTAAAAAACCAATATGACACTATTAAATAAGCTGGAATTTATAAACACTAAGCCTATTTCTCAAAAATTAAGAAAAGGCTTTTGATTAGTATTCTAAATTATGAATACAGAAACTATTCATTATTAAACAAAGCTAAAATATAGTAAAATAGGTGATGAACTAAAAATCCAAGAGTGAACTTTATACAGAAAAGGAACCAAGAATGAGTTCCCTTCCTCCTCAGGAAAATTGTATCTAGCTATATTTTTTTACAATGCAAATGATCAATTTTATATAATTCAATGGGAAAGATTCAGTGTTTTTAATAGTACAAACACAGCAAAGTTAAGTAAGTCTCAAAAATTTGATTAGAAGTTGGAGTGCTGAGTGGTTTTAAAAACCTGAAGCAACAGCATTTTTAAACAATTCTTAAAATAAACTTGTTAGCCACATCAGCTTCATGCATTAAATTTCACAACTCAGAGAGAAAAAAGGTCTTACTTCACTCTAAACATCCAAGTTTTTGAAAGAGGAATTTTAATACACGGTAGCTTTTTGAACAGGAAAAGGGAGCTGCTAAAACAATTCAATCCTTGGCTAGCAACTAGACTTCAAGTGTCTTGAAAAACATACTTTCAGTCTTTTTTCCTCTTGTAGAAAATTTTAAAATTAAACCTAAAACTTAAGCTATATATGACAAATTAAACATAGTGGATATAACAAACCTCATTGGAAGACACTGCAAAGGTAAAGCCTGAGACTTTATATGATAAAATAGTAACGGGGCAGCCATTATTTAGTTAAAATTCTCATTTAAATATGCAATGTTTTAAATGACTATCACTTAAAGTAATACACGTTAGGAGAACATGACAATACTCTTTCTCTTACAAAATACAATGAAAATATAATTTTAAAAGTTTAATTCTTAAATTTTTTTTCTGCAGTATAATGCCTCACTAGACCTCTACAACAGGTCACTGTGAGAATCTTGTAGTATAAAGCCAAGGCAGTCTATGACACATTAAAATATTCCCATTCTGACCCATCCGAACTCTTTTCTCACCCCCTGCGAACTCTTTAAGTGTATTCTTTCTCAACTTCTAAGATTATTTTTTTTTATTTTTTTATTAGTACTTTAATGAGAGTTTAGAGAAAACAGGGATTTCCAAAAACTTTTAAGATTTCAACAACTATCCCTTTCTTGTCAGTATTTTTTAATTTTCAAGAGGTTCTAAGGATCTTGAGAGAATGTTTATTTCAGAAAGTATTTACTATTACTACTACTCAAGAAAACAACAAAATTTAGGTAGAAGATATTTTGTCTTATATACACTTTATAATCAATAGCAAAAATTTACACAGAACTTTAAGATACTAGATGATACGAAAATCAACATGGAAAGCTGTCTCTAATAACTACAAGCAGTGTACAAACATGCTTCTACTTTTACCTACATAAGCTGACAGATGTTTAAAATACTGGGTTAACAAAGATCTTTTAGTAAAGTGACTTAGGCAGGCTTAAACTAGCAAGGATTAAGGATGAATCCTTACTAATTAATTGGAAGATCTGAGACATATTTTATATTTCATTTTACAAAATCAGAAATATTTTGAAACAAGAGAAGAAGACATGGTCTACCTGTCAGAAAACTACAACTCAGCAATATTTTTTTCACCCACAAAGCAGGAGAAACAGTAGAATATTTAAATTTCACATTGGCACCAAAAAGGTTAATTGCCCTGCATTCTTGGATTAGAAAAATTAAAGCTGAGCGATTAAGTAGTTTCACAGGCGTTTGAACATGCCTAAGCCTTTAAATCAGTAAAATACTTTCTAAAAAATTCTGATTATAAAATTAATACAGACTTATAAAAAATTTCAAACAGAACAAAATAAAGAGTAGAAAGTGAAAAGCCCCTATAAACCCCCTCAGGAACCCACCACCCAAGCCCCTCAAGAGAAACAACACTGAACAGTTTGGTATGTATCTTCCCAAACTTTTTGTTCTATACATATACAAAACATACATACCTAAACTTGGCTCATATGAGACATAGTGTTTTGCCACTTGCATTTTACACTGAATAGATCTTTGACATCTTTCCATGTCAATACATGTAGGCTAGATGATAGTCTATCACTAAAATACTCCTAAAATGGCAAAACCACTTTTCAAATCATCCACACAAAAATGTGTATAGTTTCAAAACAAAATTTACATCATCCTAAAACATGCACACACACACAAATCTAAAAATAATCTCCATCTTTCTGACAGTGTGGAACAGTTCATTCCTTTTTCACACAGAACAAATTTTGTGATTGGGGAGATTAAATCTAATCTCCACTTTTACACAGAATGCTCCATTTGCCAAGCCTATCTGAAAACAATGAACAACTTCAGTTGATTAATTCACTTACAAATCAATTGAGTGTACTACAAATACACATTGTGATCATATATAATATGTTTCTTAATCTAGAGTTTCAATTGAGTAACAGTTTAAAAAAAGAATATAAATAAGTAATTTCTTGAAAACTCAAGAAATTTAAATTGTAGACGGCAAACTCTAACATTAAAATTTACACCTGGTTTTCTACTTGGGCAAGAAATGTTAATGAAACTCGATGCTGATTACTTACTTAAAGTCAGTTCATATCACACATTCCAACAGAGTAATAAGAATGTAACATGCCTACTGTACAGTTAGATCAAGACATAAAAATTTTTTGCTTGAAAGTAATGATTGTGTAGCACATGGGACATTTGTCAACTGCTTCAGCACACTGTTTACAAGTGACCAGATGTCCACAAGGAATAAAGACAATAGCAATATTTCTATCCATACAAATTTTGCAAAGCTTCTCCTCTTGCAGAAGTCTTAGCTGCTCTTCAGTACTAATTTCTGTAGAAAGAGAAAATGTGATAATTTTAGACATGTTTTTCAGGGCTTACATTGAGCCAACCAACCATTTATTGAACATCTACTATATGCCAGGCACTAAACTAGCGCTGGGACATAGATACCAGATTGACTCAAAACATGGCATCTGCTCTTCAGCAGCTCTCATAACCATGGTAGAGAAGGATGTTAGATGAGACTACAGATGTTGAACACCTTCAAAATGGGAAAAGGTATAAAAAAAGTTGTGTACAAAGTGCTCTGGGAAAGAAGACTTTGTTGGCTGTGAGTGAGAGATACCAGAGAGGCAAAGGTTAGGTGAAAGGAGTAACATGTAGAAAGGGCCTGGTGATATGAGATGGAAATGTGGTGACTGAATGGATAGAAGAGATGAAGATATACATCTAAGGTTGGTAGCAGTATTTCTAGCCTGGCAAAGGGGATACTAATACCAAGAGGAACAAGAAAAGGAGTTGGGAGTAAAATTTTAACTCTAGCTATTTCTGAGGTGCTTGCAGGGCATCCAGACAAAAAGGTCCGGTGGATAATTCAACAGTTAACTTCTGAATGCAGGAAGAAGTCAGGTCTAGAGACTGAGATTGTGTGCCAACAGCATATAGCTGATACTGTGGGTTTATTTTTTTCAACCTTGCCCAACATACTACAAAATGTAGCATGGGTAAAAGTAACCATAATGACAATAATAACAGCAGTTTAACAACAATACAGCAACATAACAGCAAGGCCAGGCATTATTCTAAACACATTACATATTTCAACTCCATTATCATTATAACCATTGTATACTAGTCGTTTCCAAATCTGGCAACATATGAGAATCACTTGAGGCAATTTAAAAAAAAACAAATTCCAAGGCCCCATTCAATGAATCTAAAATTTGAGGTTAGGCACAATGGCATTTGGGAACCACTGTTATCAAATATAGTGAAGTACACTGTAATACATATTCTCTCTTGGAAATTCACAATAAATTCCCCCTGAATACTGGAGCTCCTTTTTTCATGGCATTCATTTTAATGTTTTATGGAACACTATTCTGAAAACTAGAATGGGATACAACAGTTTAGTTTTATTCAACATAATTTTACTGAACATTTAGCTAGGTCTTAGGCACCATGGACAGAACAATGAACAAATATATATACCTCAGGCTACCAGTACTAAATCACCAAGCAGGGAACACAAGTAAATAGAAAATTATAATACAGTGTGATAATGGTATTACAATGTGCTATGAAGAATACAGGAGTACATACAAGTATACGCATGTACACATGTATAAAAGAAAAATTTTTAATCCTGGAAAAAATTATTATGAACTGGGTCTTAAACAATGAATAGGAGTTAACTAGGATGAGAAGAGGGATTTGGGAATAGTAAAAGAAGAAGTGTTCTAGGCAACAAAAATAAAAAACATAAAAATGTCTGCACTTACAGGTAGAGCCCCTAAGACTGTGACACTTAGTCACCCTTTGAACTTGGAATAAAATGTACCATGACTAAACTTTCCATTAATATTGTAGACAGTAACTCCCAGGACATATTTACTCCTTAGATCAACATTATAAAATCAAAAGGGTAGCATTTACCCAAGAATACAGCCTAGAAGGCAGGAATGGCTAGGGAAAAAGGATTAATGGAAAGGTGAATCACAGAGAGGAATGGGAAGAGTGTGGGCATTGTAATTAATGTTGTAAAACAAAAGTTGTATGAATGGTAAAATGAGAACACAGTTCGTTCTGTAAACATTTACTTGAATCAGATTAATTTTTTTTTCCAGACAAAGAAAACAATATATGCAGGTCCTAAGAGGAGAAAGAGAACATGGACCATAAGTGCACTGGGAAGGCTTGGCAGAGTTTAAAGAGAAAATAGCAAGAGATCATCAATTTGGAAATCATGTAAAGGACTTTTGCCTTGATCCTGAGAGCCACTGAAGATACGATCATTTCTGTGTTTGAAAAAGGTTTCTTAGCTCTATTTGCTTGCTATGTTCTTAAAGAGTCCAATCTAGAGTTGCTGCATCATGAAAAATCTTCATATGCAAGGATAATCATAGTTGGGCCAGAGTAGCAGTTTATATGCAACACTTCTCTTAAGAGTGAGCTGTTTATTTACTAATTTATCTATCATATGGAATTGTATTAGTTCATTGAATTGTTCATTTCAGGCAAAGAATGGAAGTCATCTTCAAGGAAATAGTTTTAAAAATATTGTTAGAATATAATAACATAAGCTATATCCAGAAAGAAAATAAATGACAGAAATCCAAGAATAAAAAAATTTTTTAAAGATTTTTCAAGGCAGGGGATAGAAAAGGATTATTTAATCTCTTTCTTCTTAGAAAGCAAGCTCCTGGTCATAATCAAAATTACAGGCTCAAACAAAGAACCACTGATGCGGAAATGCATTAAAGATGACACCATAAAGCACTTGCCCTCAAGAAGTTGGGTCTAATGGGCACGACTGAAAAGAATTTTTAAAAAAAATGCTCTGAGCATTGGCAAAAATGTGAAAGAAGTGATGCCTGATTTGAGTCTTGAAAGATGAGTTCATTAATAGAAACAGGGAACTAAAGGTGGAGTTGAGAATAAGACTAGGTATTCAGATTGAAAAAAGGCATTCAGGGCTGAAGAAAGTATGCATGTAGAGATGGGATTATGGACTGATGTATATCAAATCATCAGTAACCAAAAAAGTCCCCTACTAATCACATTAATTAAGAAAGAAGGAAAGTAAGACTGATTTTGTACATTTGTTTTCTTACTGAAGCAATGAAAGGTATAAGACTGTTGAGGTTCTTTTGGTTCTCATAGTTTATGATTTGTTTTACAGATCACAATGGAATATGTATCTACCACCTAGAGTATCAATTATATTTTTTTCTTATTTCCACCTTGCATACCGGTCATCTACTTGAAATGATGATGATTTTCCTTTTCCCAAGACTAACTTACTACTACTTCATCCTTGCATTAAGGGAAGAATCCTGGAAGCTCAATGTTAAAGTGTCAGCTGCTAACGGAAATGGCAGACTGCTTCTGTAAACGTTAGTCTTGGAAACACTATGGAGCAGTTCTACTCTGTCCATAGCTTAGGGCAATGCGTATGGTTTTGTCTTGGTTTAGCCTTAAGGTTTCTATAAGGTACTTTGTATAAACATTGTCTTCAGTCAGGAGGTTCCTAGCACAGAAGCAATAAAGGCAATAGGCTAGGAAAGTTTTAATGTTACTGGCTAATATTTTGTATTACATTATTTTAAATCATCACTTCTAAATAAACACTTTTATTCATTTTACTACTAGACCACACTCAAGTGTGAAAACATGTGCATGCTTTGATTTTTATATAGCATATACAGTAATACATAGGTAAGGATTAAAATAAGTGCTTTAGCACATAAACCAAATAAAGGTCTTACTTGTACACAGTATGCAAATTTTTTTAAATGAAAGTTTACAGAGACTTTGGATTTACAGTCATTCATTGTTGTACATTTTCCTCCCTGTTCACCCCACCCACAGTTGGTTTTTCTCTTTGAAAAGTAAAAAAAAAACCAAAAAACAAAAAAACCCCGCAATTAAAAAAAAATAGTTAATTGTAGAATTCTGACACATGGCTATTAGAATAAAATAAAAGCTAGCACTAAATCTAAGATTTCTCAGTAAGACACAATGTGATTTAAAAAAAACACCCGCACAACACAGTATCTATCTGCTTCACTTCATTTAGGCCACTTGAAGCTATAAAAAGATGAATAATATCTTCCTAGGTGTTTTTTATTGTTTCTGAACATACATCGAAGGGTTATCAGACTCAATGGTACCCTTATTCTGTATAGTACTGAAATACATTCTTAGCAACAGTCTTTCCTCATCAGTCTTTGAGAAGAGAAATAGGGAGTAGCCCTACCATTAGAAGTAGTCTGTATCGAATGCTGGCCTCTCAATTTAGTAAGAAGCATGGGTAACATCATGATGGAAGTGCTTGGCTACTAACTAAAAGGATGGTGGTCCACATTCACCAACTGCTCTGCTGGACAAAGATGTTAATAATTTGCTTCCTAGGGAACACTGGTAGCCTAGTGGCAAAAAGCTGCACTGCAATCCCAAAGGCACGTGGTTCGAATCCACCAGATGCTCCGGCTCCTGTGCCAGTCAGATCCGATTCAACGGTACACAACAAGAAAAAATAAGTCTGCTTCCAGGTAGATTTATAGTCTTAGAAATGCTATGAGGAAATTCTACTGTAGCTGATAAAGTTGTTATAGACTGAAATTGACTAGATGATCTTGGTTGACTTTTTGAAGAGAGGTCAACTAATGTATTTCATCCATTCCCTGATCCTGAGAACTGCTAATTATTTAGGTCCTCCTCACATCATAGTAGTTTGCAATCTCAGTGGTAATAACAGCCCCACCTAGTTCTATGGATAGAAACAATGCAACTTTTTAATATATTCTGTCCCTTGTTTTCTTTCTATTGCAGCCCATTAAATCCTGGTGTGGCAGACAATAACTTCAGGTTTGAAAACAAATACTATATTGTCAAACTTAATTAAACTTTAGCTCTGTTTAAGAAACCAGGGAAAATGCCATAGTGGCTTGTATTTCTATTTTAATAGATGCAGATCACATGATATAGTAGAAAGAACAAGTAAATCAACACCAAAATAAGTAGAGCTTTTAAATTAATTTATCTGTAAAGAAAGAACAGTAAGCTTTTTGTGAAATTTTTTTTCATATCAAATAATGTGCTTTTCCCCCAAATGTGATTTTTAAAATCACCAATTTTATACTGTTTCATGACTTAGGTAATTATACGAATACTTCATCCTTCAAAGAGGAAATTATATGGTCAAGAGAACAAACAGGTATGTCTCGGAGAGGGTGCAGAGTACTCTTTGGAGGCAAGAATGATGAGGTTTCACTTCACATATTTTGGACATGTTGCTAGGAGGTGCTATTCCTTGGAGAGGGACATAATGCTGGGAAGGGTGGAAGGTTGGCAAAGGAAAGGGGGATTCTCAACCAGATGGATCGACACGGTGATTGCTGCAACGGGTTCTTGTGTGTCAGAAGTTTGAGGATGGTGTAGGATAGAACAGAGTTCAGATCTGTTGTTCATAGGGTTGCTATGAGTAATACTTGATTCAACAGCACCTAACAACAACATTTTCTTAAAAGGGTATATGCATCTTATTATTTCATACTTTTAAAAGTTACTGTCTTTGTGGATTTTATTTGCTAACAGTATGAGAACTCATGAATGGCAAAAACATTTTAAGATAATTGGGGGAAATTTTATTAAGTGTGGTAACAGTGTTATGGTCATGTAAAAAAATCACTTGATTTGTTAGATACAGAAGTATTCATAGGGGAATGATATGTATGAAGTTAGCATTTACCTTAAACACCACAGAGGGGAAAAGGTGAAATTAAAAAAACCAGATCTTAAAAGAGTATCAATAATTATTATTGAAGCTAGTTGGCAGGTGGTGTTAGGTGCCATCGAGTTAGTCCTAACTCATAGTAATCCTATGGAAAACAGAACAAAACACAGCCTGGTGCCGCACCATTGTCACAATTGCTGATATGCTTGAGTCCACTGCTGCAGCCATCTTGCTGAAGATCTTGACATTTTTGAAAAAAATCTCAGAAGCTTTAAAAAAGTATTCATTCTAAGGTAGAGATAAGAGGAGCAAAACAATTCCTGAGTACAGGCCCTTCTTCTTAAAGTCTGGAACTGAAATGATCCCTATGACTCAATTTTTAGTCAAATAATAGACAGGCCTATAAAGGTGATCAGTAACACCACCAGGGAGGAATGCATTCCTTAGAGCAATCAAGCATAAATGATAAAAAAGGGTAACATTTGCTTAGGGCTAGGAAAAGATGAATGGAAATGGGAGAGAAAGAGAAAGAAAGAGACACACACACACAGGCATGCAGTTATAATGTGGATATTGTATGTCTTGAAACCTAGTGTGTACAAACTGCTGAATGGAAAACCAGATTGCTCTAAACTTCCACTCAGATCACAAGTTTGGTGTTTCCTTTTTTTTTTAAAAAAAAACCCCAATGAAATTTAAAAAGCGAAACAAAAGGACACAAAGCCAAGAATATACTATCCATAATATGGTACTGTTACGTGTTTTTTTACTTTATAAAAAGCCCCACGCGTACCTTTCTGCAATGAAGTCTGACTTGATTCATCTTGTGCACTATCTTTTTGAGCACTCACTAGGTCTGCAACCAGAACCTCAAGGGATTTATAGTTATTCCCAGAGGTTTGAATTTTTTCTTCCATTATTTTTTTAATGTTTTTGAAACTGAATCCCATTCGTATTGCTTCTTGCACCATAGGATTTTCAAAGATGGTATCATCTGAAATGAAAATAGGTGAGGAAAAATGGTAAAAAAGATAGGCCTATAAAGTAATCTTTATCACCAGAAAAGAATGCAGGCCTTAGAACAACCAACCAGGCAAAAATCAGAAGGGCAGCAGTTGCCAGGGATAAAGCTCAGAAAGTAGGAAAGGATAAGAAAGGATAAATGAACACAAGAAACATGGAGGGACTGGGAAGTGTGCTGCTACAATGTGGGAATGGTAACAAACATTGCAAAACATAATGCGTATTTAACATGGACTGGCAACCCAGTTCACTCTATCAAATATCATTTAAATAGCAATAAAAAAAATCCCAAACAAAACACCACCACATCAGACATCATATTCTTTTGCTTTATAATTTTAATATACTAAATAAAGGGAGCTTATAAGTATAGGGAGTGGGGATTCACTAGATATATTCTAAATTAAGCTGTGTTACTTCTGAAACATGATGCCTAAGTTGAGAATGAGAGCTACAGCAAGACGTAGGTCTCAGACGACCACATTTACAAGCCTATTTCCACTAATGATTTATAACGAATATTGGCAAGTAAGTCACTGCTCTGACTCTGTTTCTTCACCTGAAGTTAATTTTCTCTGCTCACTTTCAAGATTTTTGGCCTCAGAAACTTGATGGAGGGTCACTATGAGTCCGAATTATCTGTGAGTTTGGGTATGAATGAATACGAGATAAACTATGTTCCTCTGTGAAGATGCTGGAGGAGGGAAAAGATGACACGGGATAAAGAAGTATGTTTGTTAGGGATAATCATAGTGACGGCACAATAAATAGTAATTAAGTAAGTAGTAGAGCATAGGGTTCTTGTTTTGTCAAGGGGGACAAAAGGTCCACAAATCAAGGGAAAAAATTTCACTTAAATCTTTCTTCTAAGATTTTGACAGAAACAGTGATGAGGCAGTTTTATGTTTCTTCTGAACTTGGAAATACTATGCAATGGTGTACTTTGAGTCTCAATACAGAAATATCTAACTTTACAGCTATTCCATAGAAACATATTACATTGTAGTTAGGGACCACCAAGTAGACTACGACTCATAGCAAGCCTATGAACAGATCTGAATGCTGCCCTATCCTCATGATCTCTGATAACCTCAAGCCCACTATTAGAATCACTGTGTCAATCCATCTTGTTAAGGACCTTCCTCTCTGACTCTTCACCTTTGTCCAGCATGATGTCCTTTTCCAGGGACTGGCCCCTCCAGACAACATGCCCAAATTATGTAAGAGACAAAGTTCTACCACCCTTGTCTTTAAGGAGCACCCTGGATGTCCTTCCTTCAAGACAGACAGACTTCTTTGCTCTTTTGGCAATCCAAGGGCTAGTCAGTACTCTTCTCCAGCAAAACTCAAATGCATCGATTCTTTTTCCAGTATCCTTACTCATTATCCAACTTAGCGACCTTGAAAGCATAGATTTACCTTTCCACTCCATAAACTATATTAAGTTGGTAGTAAAATGAAAAATATTTATTTTAATTAAGATACTTACCAATCTTTTTAGTTAGTGATGATGTTTTGTCAGGCCTTGCCTAAAACAGAAATATGAATCAAGTTAGAATTCTCTTTGGGAGAAGGAAGTAACATCAATCAGAAAAAAATTACACTAACTAAAAACTGTAAATTAGCCTTATTCCAATTCAACATTTCAGTATCACAAAGAGGCACTACCTGATTCAACGAGGACATTAATTAAGAGAGTCATCTAATCCAATCTCCATCTTACAGACAAAACATTGAGGATCAGAGAGATTAAATGACTTGATTAAGCTATTATAGTAATGGTAGAGCTAAAATGACAACTTTGGTCCCCCATTTCTAGTCCAGGCCTCTTTCACAGAACTGACAGTACAATGATGCCTGTCTTGGTCACTCCAGTTCATACCATCAATTTGGACACATTTTTGAGATTGTAAGTACTGTCTGGAACCAAAAGAATCTGTGACACCACCTTTGGGTTAGCAGCACAACTCTTTATAGACTATGCCACCAGAGGCTCCCTGAAGTTTCACACAATACTGATCAAAAACCTTTTTCTGAAATATCACCTTTCTACTGGCCTTTTCTTTTCAACTTCCTATTGTTTTACAAGTAACACATGCAATACTATTTTTACAGTGTAAATAATTATTCTTAATACATGAACTACATTAGCAACTTAAACTGCACTACACATCATTTAAAAAAATACAAGTTTGCAAGCAACAAATGCTGGCGAGGTTGTGGAGAAACTGGAACCCTTGTTCACTGCTGGTGGGAATGTAAAATGGTGCAACCACCGTGGTAGGCGCTATGGCGCTTTCTCAAAAAGTTGCAAAGAGAGATACCATTTGACCCAGTAATTCTACTACTGGGAATAGATCCCAAAGAGACCATAACTGACATCCAAGCAGATATATGCACACCCATGGTTATCGCCGCTCTGTTCACAATAGCAAGGAGTTGGAAACAACCCAGGTGCCCATCAACAAACGAATGGATAGAGAAGTTGTGGTATATTCACACAATGGAATACTACGCTGCATTGAAAAACAAGGAACTCATTCAATATTACTCAAAATGGGTGAGCCTGGAGGACATTATGCTGAG
>NW_006399790.1:16395656-16404447 GCF_000299155.1 Elephantulus edwardii
TGAGCTCTGGTGGCCTAATGGCGAGAAGCTGCACTGCAATCCCAGAGGTTCATGGCTTGAATACATCAGCTGCTCTGCTGGAGAAGGAGGGACAATCTTCTCCTGTACCAGTCAAATCTGATTTGACTGTACACATACAACACACACAACTAATAAAATTTTTTAAAAAAGAAAAATTAATGGTAAACAAACTATGCAATGTTTGAAAAATATATTTTGTAATATGTGACTTACCAAAGACTCCTCAAGTGAATGGGTTAAGTGAATATTGTTTATATAGTCATGTCCCTTCTCTTCTAACAGGTATTTACACCTAAACAATTTAAAAAAATATAAACTTTGGTATAGAGCAAGTTAGTAAAATACAAATAAAGATAGAATTATATCTTAATTCCAAACTTGGTTTTGGTATTTCTAAGAAACCACAAAATAAAATGCTACCTAATTTACATCCAGCTGCCACTCTTTCATTTAACTCTATTTATGCTAATGTGAGTATACCAATAAATACCAACTTGAGATTGTTCAACTTTAGATCATGAGTTATTACATTACCACCTTGATATTATAAAGTTTTACATAGTTAATCTTCTTAACAGATTTTATTTAGAGAATTAACCAAGTGCACCTTTTAAAAGAATTCTTAAGGCTTTTCAATTCTGTTTATGGTTAAGATTTATTTTCAAATAATCAATCTGAAGTTTTAAGTTGTTCTTTAATAAATGAGATGGCAGAGACATCTAGGGTATGTTCTCATTCTAGTATGCCACTGATTTTAGGAAGCATGATTATTTTAAGTGTATCATGCCCATTAAAGTTTAAGATGTGTCCTGATTTCAGAGATTTTAAAATGTGAACAGTCATGTATCTGAGAATTGATAAGAATACAATAATATTTCCTATAGTTTGAGTTGTAGTGTTGGAGAAGAGTGCTGACTGACTATTCCATGGACTGACAAAAGAACAAACAAGGCTGTCCTGGAGGAAATGGAACCAGGGTGCTCCTTAGAGGAAAGGATGGTGAAATTTCATTTCACATACTTTTGAAATGTTGTCAGGGCCAGTCCTTGGAAAAGGACATTATTCTATCAAGGGGGGAGTCAGTGAAAGAGAAGATCTTCAACAAGCTGGATTGACAGTTACTGTAACAATGGGTTCAAGCATATGAGACATATTGTGAGGATGGCACAGGACAGGCTAAGGTTCAGATCTCTTGTTCATCTGGTTGCTGAGTCACTTAATTTGACAGTATCTAACAACAATGGGTTCTTAAGGAGTATCTTTGAGAACATAAATACACACCATGAAAAAGGTTTTTTTCCAAACACAAATGTTATTATACATTCTTGAATTTTCTACTCAGAAATGGAATAACATGAACAGCACAGCTATGATACACAAATAATGAATAACCTGGGAAGGCTTTGGTGTTCCCCTCCCTTATAAAGTAGGTGACCCCATTTTTTTAAAAATGGTGCGAATTCAAGCTATAGTGAAGGTAAAAATAGCGGAGGTGAAAAGTAATTCAAGTCTTCTCACTGCACACTGTCCATCTTGCCTATTACTGAATAAACATATAAATATCTTACCCTGGGTACCACTTAGCATGCTGTTCCCAAGGGTCTTCACAGGGCTTCCAATGAGTTAGCCCTCCTCCACAGTGAAAGCACTTCACTTTATCTCCCTCACCTAAGAATCAAGTAAAAACGTAATTAAGCATATCTAAATTGCATGATAATCACATGGTGCAAGAAATTATATTCAAATGTACATTTAAATAAAAACAATATCATTTCAGGAGCAAAGTAACTAAATTCAATTTGAGATTTATAAAAGCAGACAAATTATATATATTTTTTAAATTTATTTTTGTTATATGTTTTCTTAATCACATAAGCCATGTAGATAATTTATACTGTAACTGCTTTCTTGAACCATAAAGCTTTAAGCTATATTCCAAGCATTAGTAGCAATAAAATTTAGCATAGTAAAATTACAAGACACGTTTGATTCTAAAAATGAGTCAGCTGTATCATGGACGCCTTCCTGACAAATTTACATAGTCAATTAGGGAGCTCTGGTGGCCTAGTAAGGAGCTGTGCTGCCAAACCAAGGCATGTGGTTTTAATTCACCCACCAGCTACTCAAAGATGGCCAGTCTCTGAAAAGCCATTGGAGGGTCAGCTATGAGTCAGTTCTAACTTGATGGTACACAACAACCAAACAAAAAAAAAATACACATTTAAACCAACAAGATATTAATATAGGAATGCTTTGAAATGTATATCTGTCATTGTAATGTGCCCTCAAATTGGAAACAACTCACAGCTGATCCTCCAGCAGGTTTTGAGAGGCTGTAAATCCCATGGGAGAAGAATACAGTTCTACATAATAAATGTGGACATAATTTTAATATCAAACTAAATTCTCTAATGTTAACACTTTATTTTAATATATATGCCTATTATACGTACTGGCATACATACTAAGTGCTCAGTAAATGATAGCTAGATTCATTCTTCTATTAGACTTCTACTATCATCCCTTTCCTAAAAACAATGACATGAAGATAAAGTGACTCACAATATGCTAGTCCTATTTATACTAATTAATTACACAACAGGCTCACATAAGGATTCACAGAAAAAAAAATAAACAGACAAAAGGTACTGGTGTACTTTTTTTTAATTTAGGTTGTTTATTTTTCATTTCAATGAACATCTACAGAGATTTTGGGATTCCATTCATTCATTGTTGCACCCTTCTCCCCGCACAAACCCCTCCCCCCTCCCCCCCATTTGCTCCTCTCCTTGAAAAGCAAAAGAAAAACTCCTTCATTGGTGTACTTTTTTTGAGACATGGCATAGTTGAAAAACTATTTATTAGAATACTTTTATAATAAGGTTTACCTAAAGCGTAAAATCCAGCTCTTGCAAGTTGCTCCTTGTTAACTGAGTATATCCACGTCCCAAAAGTCGTGATCCGGGCTTCATAATCTGCCATGGTTGGATTTTTTGGAGAATTTGCTGAATCTTGGGAATTTCTATCAGAGCTCAAAGCATCAGACTCACTTCGAGTATTATTAACATTCCGGCCCAAAACAAAAAAGCAATTAGGAAAATGCCGCCTGTGTTCTGACCATGCCCGATCACAAGGTTCCCAATTTCTTAATTTTCCACCACAACAAAAGCACTGTACTTGATCATCTATACCTGTGTAGTAGAGTCCAGCACTAGCTAACTCTCTTGGACTTAAGTGGGCATAGTCTGGCCAGTTCTGAAATGACTTTAATCTAGCTTCTTCACTACACATTTCAGGGTTCCTTGGGTACATGGTGTCTGATATATCTACAACTTGTCCCGTTCTCAAAAGATAGTCTGCATGCGTCTCAGATGGTCTGTCTAACAGAAAATTATTTCTGGTTCCCGGAGAGTTTTCAACTTTGTGTTGACCATTTTGAATACCAAGATTTGTAGGCTGTGTAGCATTATTTTCAAAATAAAAGCCATTGATAAATTTGCAATTTGGGGATACTTTCCTGTGTCTTCCAACTGCTGAGTCTCCATACTGCCACCTATCTACTGCTGCACGACAGCTAAAGCACTGTACAGTGTCTCCTTCACCGGTGTACAGAAATCCAGCCCGGGCCAGAGTTGATGCTGATACAGGACTACTACTTGGAAAACTAGCAAAAGTTTTTAATCTACTGAACTCTTCTATGAATTCTTCATCTTTATTGATGTCTGCAGTTTTAGAGCCGTCAAAACTGTTAAAAGTCATCTTCTCTTGAAATTAGGACTTGATCACCTATCCTAAAAGAGAGCATTAGGAAACACAATATGCTCAGTATTAGGAGCTAGCAAATTATTCACTGATAAGAAAAATAATTATTCTACCTCTGTGAAGTATTCCAATTCTACAGACTCAAGTTCTACATTACAACATGATTCAAATCAGAGTAAAAACTAGTATTTTTTAATGTTTATACATTAAGATAAAAATGAACTTAAATTTGAGGAACTTACTTTACATAAATATTGAAAACTACAATAGAATTATTAAACAAGTAAAATCATTAATTAGTAAAAACATTAAAGCATAATGCATGCAGATTCTTTGAGTCTGCATAATTTTTATAATGAATCATTGTATATTTGAAACATCAAAGTTCAATTTTTATTACTAAAAAAATCCAAATGTTTAGGATGTTAATTATTTGTAATTTTTTCTTATTTTTTTGCTTAGTAAAATATGTTGTATCCACAATATTGGTTTCAATGTGTGCTGAGACCATCAAATGTTTCTGCTTTTCATGCATAAATAAGAGTCTCTCCTTATATTTCCCTCCCCTGGAAATTAGATAACTTAAGATGTGAAAAATAATACTGCCCTCTAGAGTGTGGCTCAGAAAAATCCCAAGTATCTACAGATCTTAACTGCAATTACTTTAAAAAGGGGAGAAAAAGAAAAATCTCAGTCAAGGAATAATTTGTTCAAATGGGAAAGTAGTACGAATACAGCCTCATTAAAGATGCAAATCTGGAGCTCTGATGGCCTAGTGGCAAGAAGCTGCACTACAATCCCAGAGGTACACGGTTCAAATCCACCAGATGCTCGCAGGAGAAAGAGGGACAATCTCCTCCTGTACCAGTCAGATCTGATTTGATGGTACACACAAATAATAAAATTTAAAAAAAAAATTTTTTTAAAAGATGCAAATCTAATATCTATATATGTAATGGTTAAACTGGACAAAACACTAAATGGAACTGACTGGGTTATGAGAAATTACCAGATAACTAATTCTCCAAACCTGGACACTTCTGAAAATGAAAAATTACATCATTAATAGTTACACTGGGGGGGGGGGGCTAGTTACACTGGAAAAATGGGAATAAATCCGAGTTTCTACAGGTAAACCAGCACATATGGTCACTCAAGCTCGTTTTTGAACACATGTTTTAACCAAAACTATAGAAAGGCTACCAAGCCGAAGGTGGTATAGCACTGGTCTGTGCGTTGCTGTACAGAGGTAGCTTGTGGTTGCTGGGATGCTGAACACTGTGACGGTGATGTGCCAAACATGGTAATGGGTACCCATGGTGGACAGTGCTGGCTGGAGTTTCCCAACTAAAACAAGCCTGGAAGCAGGAGCGGCATCCACTTCCGAAACAGCTTGCCTCCAGAAACTTTATGTACGAACAGTGCTCAGGCCTTTTGTTCACAGGGTCATTATGAGTCGTCTACACTCGAAGGCACCTAACAACAACAAACAACATAGACAGGCCTGTAAGATGAAAGTAACACCCCTTACAACAATCAACCATGTTATCAAATGGGTAGCATTTGCTTAAGCATAGGGTTCTGAAGGGAGGTAGAGGCAAGGTGGCAAGAATGGAGATTGCAGTCAATGTAATGAAACAAATATACACAAAATGCTGCATGGAAAAACCAGTGTGCTCTGTACACTTGCTAAACTCACAACAAAAAGCTAAAAAAAGAAAAAGAATTTGCACAGTGCTAAACTGGGTTCCTCAGTACATGCTTGGCAAATGCAATATAAAAGAATGGTCACAAAAACTCAGTCTCTACTTTATATGCATTTGCTGTTTTCTTTAGGTAAATTAGCCAGCTCCTTTTACATTATCCTGGCACGATACACCACTGGAACATCATCTCTCTTGGAGTAATGTTCAATACAAGGCTTCTCTCCTGCAGGCTGGGAATCAACTTCAGTGTTTACAGGCCAAATAAATTATAATGGTATTAATATATATGTCAAAAACCTAAGTTACATCTGCAAACAACAAATTTTAGAAGATCATCTCTCTGATTTTTTAAAAATTTTATTTTTTTAAATAATTTTAATGAACATTTACAGAGATCTCTCTGATTTTTAATTATCTAGTTTCCTAGATGTCTGGGAGATCTGCTGGTCTAGTGGCAAGAAGCAGTGTTGCAATCCTTGAAGGCATGAAGTTGTAGGCCACCAGCTGCCCTGCAGAAGGATGGGCAATCTCCTCCAGTGCAAGTAACTGCCTCTGAAAAGCTGTCAGAGGGTCAGCTATGGATCAGTTCCAACTCTACCGCATACAACAACAACAACCAGATGTCTAAAAAAATATTCTGACGCTAAGGCTTTCTGTTAAATCAAGATGACAAAATCAAGAGTAAAATACTCTAAGGCCTGATATAGACTGAAATATCAAAATAATAACAAAACCCAAGGCCTGATGATAGGAGGCTGAAATTTATATGACAAAGTTTCACAGGGACAAATGTAATATCTTATCCCACTAAAACTCACCACTGTTATTGAGTCAGTTCCAATTCACAGCAGCCCTCTACCAGGGAGGAGAATGTCCATCTCCCCCCCACACACACACAGATGTTGGATTAAGACTACAGGGGGTTTGCAGCCTTTGCGTTAGCAGCACAAACACAGTCACACATCCCAGGTACCCTCCTCTGCCCCTCGACAGTGTTCCAAAATCTTCCAGTCTAGTTGATATAATAAAAAAATTTAAAAACTTGCACAATTAATGGGAAATGAAGACTTGGTTTGGAAATAAGTCACGTGATGTTAAATCACCAGATTAAAACCGTAGGGTTTTACCTAATTACAAATTCATTATGAACCAACAGCATGTGGCTATTAAAAAAAACTTACCAGTAAAATCAGAGTGTATTAATGTCCAGATGTGTAATATTCAGACCTAATTCACCTTCTCATTAAATATTTCTCATTCCAAATACATTTTAGAAGGGACATTAATAAAGTGTAATGTACTTAGAGAGCAATTAGAGTGATAAAAATTATGGCATATGAAAATTACACTGTATAAACAACTGGAATAGCTGAAGATGCTTATCTTAAAAGGGGAAAAAAAGGATGGTGTGTTAGAGAGAACAGAACATCCTGTTTAGATAGTTAAAAGGCTACTATGTAGAAAAAGGATTAAATTTTTGCTAACTTGAGGACCAAACTGAAGCCAATGAATATAATTCTAGTCAGTAGATTTTAACCTAATACAAGGATTGCCTTTTCAACAATCAATAGCAGTATAAAATGGACTGCCATGTCGATTCACAGGTACACTCTATCATTGAAAGAGACTGCTGCATGGACTAGGCAAGACTAAATATACAATATTCCCAAACCTGTAATTATTCTGAAAATTATTGGTCAATATGACCCAAACATATAAAAGCTACCAACCCTGAGGTGCTAATTTTTCTCTCTCAGGTCAATCAAAATAGATCGAAGTGCAAGATCACAATAGTGGATATTACGTAGAGTTCAAGCAGCCATTTGTTTTGGATAATATTAGATACACTCCATCATTCAACCACAGGAGAAGAATCTCTACTTGAAGGTTTCAACTAGAAAGCTCATTTTCTCAGGGTTTATTTCCAAAGTAATAGTTTTGAATTCAAGGTCTGAAAAGCGTTTATTAAGAGCACTTAACATATACATAACAGGAGTTAGCTTTTGAAGGGTGAGAAAACAAAACTGCTAGAGTGAGGAAGAGTGAAAAGGGTGAAAGATAATCTGACCAAAAGCAGTAACACTGGAGTAGGAACGTGGCATTAAAAGAAAGGGATGTGGACAGGTTACAAAAACCCACACACAAATATCCCACAAGTAAGTGAAATGAAGACAGAAAAATGATATTGCACAAATGTACAATACGTACATATGGAGCATGGAGGTGTAAATTTAGAAAAACATGGGGCATAAACTGCTGAGGAAAGGTGAGGAAAAGGTTTTAGATGTGAAAAGCATTACAAAGTAATTCAAAGCTTCTTTGTGACTATGGTCTTTGTACTAGATAAGCAGAAAGCAGGAAGATGGAGAAAGGAGATGTTAAAGAAAATGAGACCAACTGGTTAAAATCTTGAGAGGGTCTGTAGCTGGAAAAAGACCAAGCGTTATATTAGGCCTGTGTTGGTGTCCAGTGTTAGGGGAAGCAATCACATGAAGAGCAAAGGAGTGGATGTGCTCCTTGTCCCTGCTGTGTCCCTCTATTCTTCTCTACTGGAGCCAGAACAAAGGAAGGAGTCCTCACCTTGCCCTTGTCAGGCTGCCTATGGCGAGAGGAGTATAACAGTGGAGCCCAGACCCATGCTTTCCTCTCGAGGTGCATCTTGTGAGGTTTTGGCACTTAGGCAGCACCTGTGCCAACCCCACGCTCCAGCAGGGAAACCAGTGCTGAACAAGAACTGTGGTCACAACGCCAGTCACCACCAACACAGAGTGGGCTACAGCTACCTAAAGGGGAAGAACAGATTTGGGCCTAAACTTGGGAGGTAATTTTTATGAGAAAGAGCATAATTTGGAAATTTTTACATGCTGTGCATCTAAAAACTGACAATTAATAAAAATGACAGAAGAATCAACGCCTTTGAGTTGTGGTGTAAGAGTACTGAATATCTATCACACGGACTGCAGAAAGAATGAACAGGTGGGAATAGATATGGCCAGAGTGCTCCTTGAAGGTAAGGATGGCTAAACTTCATCTCTCCTACTTTGGACATGTTGCTAGGGAAGGCTATTCCTTAGAAAAGGATTACCATGCTTGGAAGGGTGGAAGGTCAGCAAAAAAAAAAAAAAAGAGGAAGATCCTCAGAGATAGACTGATACAGTGATTACAGATAGGGGCTCAATAGTGTCCAACCCCTGCGCTCCTTGTCCCCTATTCCCTTGCTTTCCTCCCCTTCCCCCACCCCCCTTGCAGCTCCACAACCCCCACCGCAGCCCTGTGACCTCTGTGACCTCGGGGCACCACCT
>NW_006399790.1:16409877-16433414 GCF_000299155.1 Elephantulus edwardii
AAAAAAAAAAAGAAATTATGATGAGGGTAGCACAGGAGAAGATAAAGAGTTCAGATCAGTTGTTCACAGGGTAGCTATGAGTTGTATTAGACTCAACAGCATCTAACAATGTAACATGCTTGGAGCTCTGGTCTAGCGTTAAGGAACTGTGCTGCCAACCGAAAGGCACAAAGTTCAAATACAACAGCTAGTCTACAAGAGAAAAATGGACAATTCCCTGCCATGAGATTTTTTTGCCTCTCAAAATCTGCTGAAGAAGGTCAGCTATGAGTTTGTTCCAATGTTATGGCAATAAACAACCACAGGCTCATAAAGCACCTAATATTTTACTTTTAGTAGGTTATGCATTTAGTAGGCATTCATGGCAACATTCTACCTACATATAATAATTATTATAAAGCTTAAAATTTTTTATATAAAAAGAAACAACAGACCTGAAATTGGTACAGAAATGCTAATAAAGATATTTGAACTGGTACACTGTGTTCTATCAACCATAGACCACCACATCTGGTTACTAACACACTTCAAAACTTGTGACTTCTATTGCAGTTATGGATGTTGTTGTTGTTGATTGCCTTTGAGTCAAGCACGACTCACAGTGGCCCTATGAACAAAAGGCCTGAAGCCTCTCTACTCCAATCGACATTTATCCAAGTTCATAGAGTTTACGGAAGCATGTTGTTCAGGAAGTGGATAGTCTCCCAGAAATGCATTGTAGGGCCCTTTTCCTTAAGGGAACTGTGGTGGCTTCATGGTAAGAGGTTGCACTGCCAACCCAAAAGCAGGCAGCATGAATACACTATTTCATGGGATAAAGATCGATAATCTCTGACTGGAGGGTCAGCTATGAGTTGGTTCTGATTCAACAGCACTTTACAACTACCACCCTATATCCAAAATGGTTTCAACCTAAGGGAGATACCACATAGCTCACAGGTTTATTAGCTATTAAAGAGGAAGTTTTAAAAATTACTGGTATAAAAGTCACAGGGAAGAATTTTGATCAAATTACCCTTCAGAGCTCAATTCCAACTCATGGTTATCCTTCATCAAGTTTCTGAGGCTGTAAATCTTGGAAGTAGCCTCATCTTTCTCCCAAAGAACAGGTGGCATGTTTGAACTGTGGATCTTTAGATTTGTACCCCAACACTTAACCCCTATGCCACCAAGGCATTTTCAAACAAGTAAAAGGGCACATTGATTGCAAAGAGCCACAACTTCATCATAACAGTGTGACAGGAAAACAAAGGGCATTTACCAATTAAATTCTATGCTTTTTAAAAGGGAAAATAAAATGTAATTTGTCACAATTACATGAAAGGACTAAAGGTCTATTGGAAGTGATTGTATATTTAACTTGATAAAAAAAACCCTCAGTTAATTTTTCCTTTAACTATAGTCTAGAGATAGACTCAGTTCACATTAAAATTTCAAGACTATCTCTTTTGGCATTTTGAGGACCTCAATTTTTATAGTTACAGTATTTTATTTTTGTTAGTGTGGTTTTATCAGAGCAAGGTTGTCAGGCTAGAGACTAAGGGACATCTGATCCGGGCTATAGTCTTTGCAATTGCGTGCTATGCATCAGAGAGATGGACAGTGACTAGGGATGATAGAAAGAGAATTGATGCCTTTGTGCTGGGGCTGGAGAAGAGTGTTGAATATACCATGGACTGCTAGGAGAAAAAACAGGTTCATCCTAGAGAGGGTGAAGTCAGGCTGCTCCTTGGAGGCAAGGATACTGAAGCTCCGAATGACATACTTTGGGCATGTTGCAAGGAGGGACCAGTCCTTGGAGAGGGACATCATGTTTAGGAGAGTGGAGGGACAGAACAGGAGAGGAAGACTCTCAATGAGATGGATCGACTCAGTGATTAGGGTAGTGGGAGTAGATGTGTTGGAGACAATAAGGACGGCACAGGATAAAGCAGGGTTTAGGGCTCCTGTACATAGGGTCACTGTGAGTTGCAAATGACTCGATGGCACATACAACAATTATAAGGAATTATTTTCTAAATGTACTCTTACCATATTTCCAAGAAATTTCACCAGTTGCTTGCTTTTCAAGGTTGCTTCCCATGGTATGAAGGATGGTTTTGAATTATTAAATTCTGTGACAACTGTTCATGTTGATCTTTGTCCATTTTGTATGATTTAAAAGGCAGTTAATTTCGCAGATGCTAGTGTCTTCACTCTCAATCTCACTGGAAAGAATTTTTTCTGGGGAGGAGTGTTGGGTGCTTTTGTACTACTCAAAAAATAAGTTATTTTGGATACAAAATAACAGAGCATTTGCCAATGAAACAAAGGTTCATTATACACAAAACAATTTCTTTAATATATAAAGGTTTGGGATTTTCTTTAATGAGCTTTTTTTAGAAGCGATAACTACATTTTAGGAGAAGTATGTGGTAGCAACCACTTATGTATTAAGTTTATCAATATTAATATCAGGATTCTACTAATTCTCATACCTTCATTTGAAACAAGTAAGGTTTCATTATTTTTCTTTTTTGCCTGATTTCTTTGGTATTTATCATTGTACAATGTGTAAAAGTATTATAGTATGCTAGTAGCAGAAGGTCAAAGACTGTAGTCTTCAATATGAAGTTCAATATCAAGAAAAGAAATATTTTCATCATTGCATTATGATAGAGAAGAGACTGAGATTGTTAACAATTTCAGTTTGCTTGGTTCCACCAGAAACACTCCTGGCATCTGCATCCAGGAGATAAAATATCAAACTGCATTGGGAAAATCTGCTGTAAGGGACCTCTCCAGAGTACTGAAGAGCAACAATGTCAGTCTACAGACTAAGGTGAGCCTGATCCAGACCATGGTCTTTTCAATTACTTGCTATGCATCAGAGAGCTGGACAATGACTAAGTATGACAGAAGAATTGATGCCTTTTGAGGTGTGGTGCTGGGGAAAAGTACTGAACTGTACCATGGACTGCTAAAGAGAACAAACAGGTCTATACAGGAGAGAGTGAAACCGAGCTGTAAGGAATCTGAAGTTCCGTCTGATATACTTTGGGTAAGCTGCTAGGAGGGAACAGTCCTTGGAGAAGGACATTACGCATGGAAGGATGGAGGGACAGTGCAAGGATAGCTCAGTAAGTGAGGTAATAGGGGTAGATGTGTTGGAGACAATAAAATTGGCTCAAGACAGGGCAGGATTCAGAGCTACCGTACATAGGGTCACTATCTATGAGTCACAGGCACCTAACAACAACCTACAAAAATCAAGAATACTCTTAAATACACAACGCTCCTAGGGTTTATGGATAATAATCCTCCCCAGACTATTTAGTCATTTTATTTTATGGTAAAGTTAGGACAGATGTCATTCTAACAAAACAAACCTCCCCCCCCCGCCCCCGCTATTGAGTCAGAACCAACTAATAGCTGACCTTCCATTGATTATCTGATCCTGTAAATTGCACAAAAGAATGTTCAATCATTCTTCTCCCTTAGATCAGCTGGTGGATGTCATCTGCTAGAGAGGCACTGCCTTTGGGTTAGTAGAGCAACTCCCTACAGACTACAACAGGAGCAAAAGTATGCTATTCAAACAATGAAGAATCCAATTACTCCATTTTGAAAAGCATTTTCTCTGTATGGTAAAAGCATATGAGGTAAAACCAAACCAAAACAAAAAGCCCCAAAAAACTCCAATGCTGTCAAGTGGATTTTGACTCATAATGACCCTATAGGACAGAGTAAAACTGTCCCATTTGGTTTCCAATTTTGTAACCCTTAATGGTTTCCACCTTAGAACACCAGGTAGATGCAAACGACTGATATTCTGATTCGCAGCCAAACACTTAACCACTGTACCACCAGGGATCCTTATGAAGAGATAAAGGTTTTATGTTTTAAAAAACAAAAACAAAACTACTCTAATGGTAAACAAGTACCAAAAAATCCAACGCCGAGATTTTATGAGAAAGTTAATGTGTGAAGGCTATTAAATATTAAATAAGGATCCTTCTATTAAAAAGCCACCTTACTTGAAATAAAGATAAGAATTTTTTAAAAAGGTATTTGAATACATTACCGGACTAAGTGGTTTTTAAAAACAATCTACTCCATAATATCATGAGTTTTCATTATCACAGCATCTTTGGGGGGGGGAAGTAAATAGTTCCTTAATGATATCTGTTACTGAAAAAAGTAATTTGACTTCAAAAACTAATATAAATATAATTAAGCTAAGTAGGAAATTATCTGATGGCTGATAAGTAATCAAGGTTGTTTTTTTAAAAAAAAGTCAAAACAGCATCTGAAAAAAAACCCCACTGTTATAAACAAATAATGTAATCTTTAGTGTCTTTCCCACCAAGCTCATAGAATGCCACAATCTGGTTCTCTCAAAATTCATGCCATCACTACAGGTTCACTTAAAAACAAACAACATGCACTGCCAATAGGCAAATGGGTTCCCACTTTCTGCTACTGCATAGGACTGAGTAGAACTGGTCCATGGGGTTTCAAAAGCTGTCTCATCTTTCTCCCATGGAAGAACTACTGGGACTGAAGCCTCAGCTATCTAGCAGTGAGTAGTCCAACACTGTGTAAGGGTTCCTTAAAGATTGGTTTAAGGAAATACAAATAATTAACAATACAAATAATTAATTATTTCTGCAATCAAACAATCCCAAACAAGCATCTGGTATCTCATTAGCAATAACTCATTTCTCCCATTCCCATCAGCCCGTGGTAATCATTAATAAAAGTTTTCTCTATATGCATTTGCCTATATATTTTCTCTAAGTAGAACATATGTGTTCTCTGTTTCTTATTTAATCTACTTGGTATATTTTCAAAGTTCATCCATATAGTAAACACTATCAGGACTACAAAAGACCTGGTGGCACAGAAGTTAGAGAGCTTGGCTGCTTGCTAACAGAAAGGTGAGTGGTTGCTGGACATTGTATGGGACAGTTCTACTCTGTCCTATATAGTTGCTATGAATTACAATTGACTCAACAGAATGGGGTTTGTTTGGTTTTTAGTCATTAAGAATGCAGTTTTCTTTTTAATGGAAGAATATCCCATTGTAGATTTACAGCATGTTTTGTAAATCCTTTCATCTGATGGTTGTTTCTACCTTTCGGCTACTGTGAATGATGAGAGCTCTGATGGCTTAGTGACAAGGAACTCCGCTGCCAATCCAAAGGCACCTGTCAAATTCACCAGCAGCTCTGTGGGAAAAAGATGGGCAGTCTTCTCCTGTGTGACTGTTTCTGAAAACCCACTGCAGGGTCAGCAATGAGTACATTCCAACTCAATGGCATACAACCACCACCAATTGAGAACGAATATTGTTTTCAGGGTATCTGTTTTAAGCCAAGCTTTCAGTTGTTTCAGGTATATATACCTGCAAACGGAACTGCTGGGTTATGTGATTAATTCGAGAGAGTCCCAGAGGCACTGTGCATAAAATAATGGACTGCCAACTGAAAGATCAGCAGTTCAAGTCCACCAGTCACTCTAGGGGGAAAATATGGGCAATAGTCTCCCATAAAGCTTTACAGCTTCAGGAACTGAATGACGCTAGGTGTTGGAACTAATTTAACTGTAAAGGGTCGGTGGTGAAGGGATAACAATTCTAAAATAGCCCTGGTGACATAGTAAGTACGTTAAATAATAGGTTGCTAGCGAGCTCTGGTAACCTAGTGGCAAGGAGTTGCACTGTAATCCTGAAGGCTCACAGTTTGAATCCACCGGATGGCTCCACTGGAAGAGGGGCAATCTCCTCCTGTGCTGGTCGGATCCAATTCCATGGTACACATAATTAAAAAGGGGGAAAAAATGGGCTGCTAATGAAAAGGTCAGTGGTTCAAAGTCACCAACCACCCTATGAAAGAAAGAAAGACAGGCAGTCTGTTTCCATAGAGACAGCCTCAGAAACCAAATGAGCCATTTTACTCTGTTCTACAGGGTCCCTATGAGTCAGAATTGACTTAAGAGCAATGAGTTTTTAAAGTAATTCTACATTTATGAGGAACTGCTAGTTTTCCACAATAACTCCACCATTTTACACTTCTAATAGCAGTGCCCCAGGGTTCCAAGTCCTCCTTACCTTTACCAACAGCTTTCTCTCACCCATTGTTGTCGAGCTGAACCTGACTCACACTTGACCCTTCAGTGGGTTTCTGAGGCTAGAAACTATGACAAGAGACTATCTCCCTTGGAGCCACAAGAGAAGCACAGACTTTGAGTGAACAGCGAAACAACCTATGGATACACTACAAGAGTGTAACACTTTTTAATAAGTGCTTTTTTAGCAACAGCTATCCTACTGTGTGAGAAACACACTCTACTCTCACAGTTGTATTGACTTGTATTTCTCTAAAGCTCAGATCTACTGTTCATGGGGTTGTTATGAACTGTAGTCAACTTACTTCCTTGGCTGTAATCTTTATAGAAGCAAATTACAAGGAGTTTTTGTGCTGCCTGGTTTGGGTAGGTTCAAAGAGTTCACCTTTCAGTTAGCTGAATATAAACCTTTTGTACCACCCGTGGACAGTTAACACTACAATTCACGTGCATAAACAACTCAACATTTAACCTTACACCAGTCATATTTTAAGTTAAACAGTCGATAATGTGTTGTTGTTGGGTGCCTTCGAGTCTAGTATGACTCATAGTGATCCTTTAACAGAAGATCTGAAACCTATTCTATTCTGCACCATCCTCACACTTCCTGAAAACACAAGAGCCCATTGTGGCAGTCACCATGTCAGTCCACCTGGTCGAGGGTCTTCCTCTCCTTTGCTGACCCTCGACCCTTCCCCAGCATCACGTCCTTCTCCAAGGAATAACCATTCCTAGCCTATAAGCTCAATTAACATAAAATTATTAATACTGCAAACATTATATGCTTGATAATAAAACCTAGTTCTGTAAATGCATGAAAGGGCAATCAACAACTATTAATTAAAAGTCCTATACATGTAGAAAATTGTAATTATACTTTACATTTGAGTAAAAAGTACTAATCTTTGTCAAATTATTATTAATAACTCCACTATTACAGTTCTCTCAGAAAGGACATACAGTCATATAGTTGATCTTTTCCTCAACAAATGATGGGATTATGTTCCCCAAAAGATTGCTTAATATAATGAATCCACATATTTCAGACTCAATTCACCACATCACTTATTTATCATATTTCATTTTGAAAACTATTCAAAACATAACACAATTTACACTTACTAATCTTTGTAATAGTCTTTGATTAAGAAAAAAAATATAAAAACTGGAGTCCAAACTGTAGAACCATGAATACAGGTATAAGAGTAACACTTCTTAAATGTACTCATGTTTGGCAAGAAGCTGCACTGCAATCCCACCAGATGCTCTGCTGGAGAAGGAAAGACAATCTCCTCCTGTACCAGTAAGATCTGATTTGACGGTACACATACACACATACACACACACACACAGACACACAAAGAGAAGAAAAAAAAAAGTACTCATGTTGATGTTGTGTGCCACTGAGTCATAATCAACCCATACCTGACCCTCCAGAGAGTTTTCAAAGGCAGCAAACTGCACGGGAGGACACTGTCTTAGCCTTCTCCCATGGAGCAGATGGTGTCTCTGGGATTGTAGCTCAGTTTCTTTCATGAGGCTGCCTGAGTTCCCTTGTATGTACTCATAGCTCAGATAAAAACTTTTGCTAAAATCATAACCAAAGATGGGGAAAGGATAAAAACTCAAGATAAATAAATACATACTCTGCAAATCTTTAAGAATTGTTTTTCCTTTTTCATACTGTGACTCGAGTAAAAGATTATAAAACAAATTGCTTTTCCATTCAACTATTTATATATATTTTGGTGTATGGCATTAATTACAATCTCCACAATTTAACAGCATCCTTCCTGCTTCCTTCCTATGAGTCTTGTTTTCATTAATCCTTTCAGCCTACCTCTTCCTGATTTTTGAGCTTTATCCTGAGCAATGCCCTCTTCATCTGTAAACACACTCACAAAAATCCTTACCAATAGCAGGACTTGGTACTGCCAACAGATGGAGTTTTCAGTTTTGGAAGTTTGAAGTGTATTTTTTTAATTTTTATTTTATTAATTTTAATGAACATTTACAGAGATTTTAGATTTCCATTCATTCACTGTTGCACTTTTCTCCCTGCCCAGCCCTTCCCCCCCAACTTCACTCCTCTCTTTGAAAAGAAAAATTCTTTCATTGGTATACAATCTCCCACCCCGAGTACACTCCACTATGCAACCTTAATTCTGGACTCTTGTGATAACCATAATACCCTATCATATATCGCTTTTAAACTGTTCTCTCCCTCATCTGTTTCAATGATGCATACATAATTTATCCAGTTTCTCTCAGTCTTACCCCGCACCTGATGTGAGTTCCATTCTACAACAGTGGTACCATGCAGTATTTGCCCCTTTGTGACTGAGATATTTCACTCAGCATAAAGTCCTCCAGGGTTACCCATTTTCTATAATATTGCATGAGTTCCCTGTTTTTCAATGCAGTGTAACATTCCATAATGTGACTATACCAGTTTCTCTATCCATTCGTTTGTTGATGGGCACTTGGCTTGTTTCTAACTCCTTGCTATTGTGAACAAAGCCACAAAAAATATGGGTGTGTATATATCTGCTTGGAGTCTCTTTAGGTTATATTCCCAGTAGTGGAATTGCTGGGTCAAATGGTATCTCTATTTGCAACTTTCTGAGAAAGCCACACCATTTTCCACAGTGGTTGCACCATTTTACACTTCCATCAACAGTGAATAAGGGTTTCAGTTTCTCCACAACCTTTCCAGCACTTGTTGCTTGCTGTTCCATTAAATTTTGCTATTCTAACTGGGGTGAGATGGTATCTCATAGTTGTTTTGTGAAGTGTACTTTTAAGAACTTAAGAGAGTATAAGATATAAAAAAGTATGATTAGGTCATGTCTATGGTAGTTGTTATCATAGTGACCCTATGTACAACAGCCCTAAACCCTGCATCTATCCTGTGCCAATCACACTGCCTCTGACACACCCATCCTGATTACCCCAGTCACTGAATCAATCCACCTCATAGAGATTCTTCCCTTCCTACACAGTCCCTCCACCCTCCCAAGCATGATGTCCCTCTGTCTTTTGGTTCATTGCTTGAGTGGCAGTAAATCATCAGCAAAAGCTTAAGAAACATGGGCACTCATTGCTGTCAAGTCAGAACAAACTCATTGCTGACCCTCCAACAAGTTTTCAGAGGCTATAAACTGCATGAGAGGAGACTGCTCATCATTCTCCCCTGAAGCAGCTGGTAGGATTCAAATCACCAGAGAAGTGTGGCTTTTTGGATTAACAGTGCAAATCCCTTACACACCATGTCTTCTGAGCTCCCTAAGAAACACACAGGTAATACCTGATTCTTATTTATTTTAGCTTTAAGAGAAAAAAAGTTTGTTCAACATGTTTCTGAGTTATGCCTATATCTTTGGTTCTGAATTATTCACTCACTGCTTTGTTAAAAAAATTGGGGGCTGGTAAGTTGGGCTGGGAGTTGGGCACAGGACATGAACAGACACTTCACCAAAGAAGACATTCAGATGGCAACCACACACGGAGAGATGTTCAAAACCCCTAGCCACCAGAAAGATGTAAATCAAAACAATTGTAAGATGTCATCTCACCCCAGCAACAAAAGCAAAATTCAACAGGGCAGCAAACAACAAATGCTGGCCAAGTTGTAGAAAGACTGAATTCACACAATCACGATGGAAGGTGGTTTGGTGCTTTTTCAAAAATTTGGAAATAGAAATACCATTTGACCCAGCAATTCCACTACTTGGACTATACCCTAAAGAAACGGGAGCCACAACTCAAACAAATGTATGCACACCCATGTTTATCGCTGCATTATCACAATGGCAAGAGATGGAAGCAACCCAAGTGTCCATCAACAAATGAATATACAGAAACACCATGGTGCATCAACACAGTGGACTATTATGCAGCATTGGAAAAAATGAAATAGTAAAATCATTACACAACACAGGGGGAGCCTTGAGGACATTATGCTAAGTGAAATATTTCAGTCACAAAAAGACAAATACTGCATAACAATGCTGTTATATGTAACAGGACAGACAAGAGGGGTTGAGGAGGGAATAGGGAAAGAGTGGATAATGAACACTACATTATAACAGATGAAGGGAATTAACTGTCTGAAAGAATATATAATTATGCATTTATGTGTATGAGAAAAATCTAGACCAAAGGGTGCACTGCAGGGCAGACTGGGGGAGGAGGGAAATGTGTAAACATGAATAAAAGAAAAAAATAAGGAGTCTCCTCCACTGTTGGCCAAAGCCATCTAATTTTTACACAAGTGGCAGCTCAGAATAAATTTTATTGAAAAGTAAAATAACGTTTTGTAGAAATGACAAAAAAAATTCACCTTAACTTGACTATATACTAAAAAAGAATTCTCATTTTACTGATAAGGACACTTAGACATAAGGAAGTTAGTAATTTAACAAAGAGGATGGAACTGATTAGTGGCACAGAATTGGAATTTATTCTGTTTGTTAACTTGGTAATCAACCTGCTAGAATAAAGAGGATATAGTAATTTAAATCGATGGTGGCACACAAGTAATATCTACCCAATGTTCTTTCATTAATTAAAGAGTCACTTTCACGGTCTTTGTGTCCTCCAAAATATAAACTGGAATCCTAAGCTATTTGGGAGCAGGGCTTCTTTTTATGTTAATGGGATCCTATCAGTATTTAAGTGTTCTCAACCTAATCACTTTTAAGGTATTAAGAGGGGCACAGACACAGTGACAAATGACACCTGAAAATCGTCAAGGAATCAGAAATATCAGTGTTATAAAGATTATTCTCCAGACCCAAAAGAGAGAAGACAGTGTCTTTCCATTCAGGTGGCACTTAGATCCTGAATTCAGATTTCTATCTGGCCTCTCAAATTGTGAGAAAGTAAATTTCTGTTCTCTAAAGCCATTCAACAGTGGTATTTCTGCTACAGAACCAATAAAAAACTAAGATCTCAAATATAAATTCTTGATAAAAGCCAATCTTTTATTCCCCCCAAGTAAAATGATTTTACTCTATCTAAAAGCTACTCTGCTGCCTGTATGAATGTAAATCTATTAATAGGTTGATCTGCTTGTGTCAGCATGGCGGGTCGGGGTGGGGGAGACGCAAAAGAATTTATACCATAATAAAAAAAAAATCCAAGGAGTGTAGTAGGTTAAATATTTGCCTGCTAACCAACAGGTCAAACTACCAAATCCTTTGTGTGAGAAGGATAAGGCAGTGGCCTCCTATCACGGTTATACAGCATTTGAAACCCAATAGAGGGTTGCCCTGGAACTGACTCAACAGTGGGTTTGGCTTGGCACCATAAGGCAGTTGTTGGGTGACATAATTATGTCTCAGAAAGACTCTATGAACAACAGATCTGAACCCTGACCTATCCTGTGCCACACTCACCATCTCTGATATACTCGAGCCCACTGTTACAGCCACTGAGTCAATCTATCTTGTTGAGGGTCTTCTCTTTTCTTGACCCTGTCACCTTTCCCAGCATGATGTCCTTTTTCAAGGACTGGCCCCTCCTGACACATACTCAAAGTATGTGAGCTAGAGTTTCACTATCCTCGTCTCCCCACAGCACCCTGGTTGTGCTTCTTCCAAGACATTTTTTGTTCTTTTGGCAGTCCATGGGACATTCAGTACCATAATAAGCAACTACAATTAAGATGAAATAGTATAACAGATTTAATAAGTGCTCACATAAGGCAAATAAATACTATCTACAAACTAATTTTCATCTTCCTCTTCACCTCATCATTTTATTGTGAGATGTGCACATGTAATTCCCCCCCCCATTTTACTAAAACATGCGGAACTGGACTGGGGGGGAAATATCAAGGAGTCGAAGAGTTCAGTGGGGGGAGGTAGTGAGCACAAAAAAAATTACACATGAATGAAGCATTAAAAAAATAAATCTCATTTGCTACATGTCTTAAAAAAAAAATCCCAAGAACCTGAAAAATCATCTAAAGCCAAAATATACCTGAGATCTTACCAATCTAAAAACTGCTGTAACTTTGTTATCATTATTTGTTTGGTTTTGTACTTAAAATAATTATGACAACTACGTAAAAAGTCCTATTTATTCATTTCATGTAAAATTTAAGACTGGATAGTTTGTTCAAAGCTGATATGCATAAAGCTGAAGGGAAATCTAAGAGTTTGAAATGTGTCTAAGGTTTTTCTGTGGGCAATGTTACAATTTTAGTGCAAAGGAACAGGGTTAGGAAACCATATTTCAAATTGACTTCTACTACATGGGCTTTCAGTGATTTTCCTTAGGTTTTTTTACCCCTTGGGTTTCATTTTAATTGTCCTACATTAGTTCCTGCAGAGAATGTGACTGTCTAACTCTCCAAGAATCTTGGCTGGTTTAGGCAGGATAAAAGATTACTGAATAAGCTATCAGAGTTAATAACTACTAAACAAGGTAGGTCATGTAGCATTACTTTAAGTGCTAAGGGAAATTACTTGAGAAATAAGGAAATAACCACAAGAGCTTATTTCTATGATGCACTGTGCTAGGTGCTTTCACGTCACCATGTCTGATTTTGAGACAAACCTGAGCGATACGGGTGTTCTCTCACACAGTCTTGTTTAACTTAAGGTCCAAATTTAAACACTGCCTTTAAACAGTTATCTTATTTTGCCGTGTCACCACACACCTTTGATGGAAAAGAACAGAACCAATGTAAAGCAGAAACCTGTCAGATAAGGAAAATGCAAGGAAGGATTTTCCACTACAAGGAGCAATAAGAAAGTGGAAAGATGTTTCAAAGGCATAAACATTTTGTGAACTGGAAAACAAGGGGATCATCCCCTAATTGCAGTTTCTCACAGGTTTCACTATATGGGTGTGCTTTGTAATTAAGTTTTCATATATGGTACTGAATTTAACCAACACATACCATAAGGGAGCTCTGGTAGCATACACAGTCTACATATATCGTGCTAAAAGCTGCATCTCTGGCAGCAATCTCCTCCTGTGCTATTTACAGCCTGGGAAATACAATGGAGGGTCAACTATGAGTCAGCTCTGACTCAAAGGCAATGAGTGAGTTTTTGAGGGATTTTTTTGAGACTTATATCATAGTTCCCATCTGAAATATGAGGAAACTGTGGTTCTGACAGGTTATACTCATCAGAGACCATATGACCATAAGTCAGAATGATTGTAACCGACATAGCTCTAAGAAATTTATTATAAGAATTATCAGAAAATAAGTCTGGTGTGGTAGCAGAAATTTTTAGGCCCCCTGTGCTGCCACCATCTCAAAGCCAAGTAGAGTTCGAATCCTATTGCTGCCCTGTGGGAGAAAGATAGGCAATCTCCACCTGTGTGATTCGCTGCCTCTGAAAACCCACTGGAGGGCCAGCTTTCACTCGATGGCACACAACATGAACCCTTGAGCGCTGGTGTATTAGTTGTAAGGAGCTGCACTGTCAATCCATAGGCAAAAGGTTCAAATCCACCAGCTGCTCCATGAGAGAAAGATGGGCTAGAACCGTTAACACACAGAGCAATGTACACTTAGAAGTTGCATTATGAGGTGGGGGAGGTGAAAAATCATTCCTGGAATAAGCACAGAATTTCAAACCACATTTAAGTATTTTAAGGTATCAAGGAATTCATAATGGCCTCAGCTTTGCCTAATTTAGACAATTAGCCTTCACTAATTGGTTCCACCTCTATCCTATTTGACCATCTGAGTTGAATCTATTCCCAGTCTCTATGGGTAGACTTGACTTTTGACCACAAACCGTGTCAGCGAAAACATAAAACAGATCATAAAAATGTGAGCCACACATACATCCTTAACACGGATTAGGTGCCAAATCATGCCTAAATCAAATCCCCAAATCTATGAAATAGTTACAACTACATTGTAACTAGAAATGTTAATTTATTCCAAGTGCTACAAAATGGGCATAAATATGCTTTTATTAAACAAAATATACTGTTAATTATACACTCAGAAGATAAAACAAGTAATAAAGTTAGCCTCAAATTCTTATGCCAGTTACAACTGACTACTTTAAAAGCTAGATTTCTCTGAATTAAGAGCTCATCTTAGATTATCCAGAAGACCTTCAAAGTTTTTGCATTTTAACTTTTTTATTAAAATCATTATTTGTTCAGCCTTTTGAGCCAATATATTTCTTGTAATAAATAGAGGCATTCACCTAACAAATATCTACTAATATAACACATGCCAAACATCATAAGTACACTGATTTTTAGTAATCAACTCAAAGCACGTGTTTTTCTAAAGGCTCTCAACATTTCTCACCTTCATAGCAGCGTTATTCACCATCGCAAGAACATGGAAACAGCCCAGATGTCCAAACACAAGTGAATGGATAGAGGAATTATGGTACATTCACACAATGGAATACTACGCAGCATGCAGGAACAATGACTTTGTAAATTATTACCTAACTTGGGAGGGACTGGAGAGTATTATGCTGAGTAAACTAACTCAGTCTCACAAGGATAAATATTGTATAAAACCATTATTGTAGAATGAGTAAGGATTCGAGGGAGGGGAGGGTGGAAGTAGAGGGTTGAGCATGGGCAGAGGTGGTGGTGTTAATCATGGGATCACACAATTTGATGAGGGGGTGGGGTGAAGGAAATGTTTTAGAACTTTGTAAATAAGCCAGTAATTACACACACACACACACACACACACACACACACACACACACACACAGCGATCACAGGGGGGGAGAGAAAACCCAAACCAAACTCATTATAAAGGCAGAACCCTGTGTTCCGCCTATCTATCAGCCTCCAGCCTCCCCAGCAAGAGGAGCCGCCACCATGCATAAGAGGGGCCACCACCATGTCTGCCCTCCTGGTCGTTGTGTAACTGCTCCAGCTTTCTGATCCAGAGGAACAAGCAGGGAGCTCAATCATCTCAAAGCCAGGGACAATGGGTTGATCCACTGCCAACCCGTGGGCGTGAAGCAGGCTGTCAACGGCAAGGGGGGTTGTGGTGATGAAGAGGAGGCCACTTCTTACATGCAGACCACCATTCTCAAGAACCCCCCAGGCCACGCGCAGCAGACCCAGACCCAGACCCAGCGCCATCCTGAGCAGCCACAAGCAGCCCAGTGAGGAGAAAGTGGACACGCCCCACAAAGAACTCCTGAGCACCTCCAGGCCCCAAAATAAAAACCACTCCTCTCCACCAAGAGAAGGGGGGGGGGAAATCACAGCCACTGAGTTGGAATTGACTGAACCTCCAGTGGGTTGCTGGGAAGGGTGGATTGACAATGACCCCCCCAGCATGTCTGAAATTGTGAAAATGGCACAGGATAGAGCAAGGTTCAGATGCTGTTCACAGAGGGAGGTGCCACCCATGAGTTAGCAAGGAAACTCCCCATGGACTGCACCACCCATGCCCCCTTTTATCATCTTGTTGTTATGTGCTTTCGAGTCGTTTGCAACTCATAGCGACCCTATGTACAACAGCCCTAAACCCTACTCTATCCTGTGCCAATTGCACTGCCTGACACACCCATCCCGATTACCCCAGTCACTGAATCAATCCATCTCATAGAAGGTCTTCCCCTATTGTGCTGTCCCTCCACCCTCCCAAGCATGATGTCCCGCTCCAAGGAGCTCAATTTATTCAAAACTACTGAACTGCTCAGTTTTGATCAAAGACACAAGTGTATGAAATGTTGAATGGAACACCAATTTACTTTATAAACTTTCACCCCAAACGTGTATGAAGTGTTGAATGGAAAACATCAGTTCTGTAAACCTCTACCCAGTTCGTTAAAAATTTAGAAAAATATTTAACATTTTTTAAATACAGTACCCAAATGGAAAGAAAATACAAAAAAAAAAAAAAGAGTACTGGAATGAGAGAAATCTGGAGTCAAGCCCTAGTTCAGCAAATACTCACCTTGGGCACATTATTTAACCCTCTGCAATTCCACAAAATTTCCCCACTATGTCACAGTACACAGCAGGGTTTAGGGATGTTGTACATAGGGTCGCTATGAGTCGCAAGCGACTCAACAGCACATAACAACAAGAAGTCCCATGAAAATTCCAGAATTTCAAACTCAGAAGTCCAGTTGATTCCTCTTCAACCTGTTTTATAGTTACCCTATAAAATACCACTGAACAGGGTGGACTTTAATATAGCAGTATCACATATATCTCCAACAAATTAAAAATTAAGTATTTATCATTTTAAACGAAATGAATGTGTAATTTACCAAATATTACAGTTTGTATCTCCATCTCATCTGTAGTTTTTTTTTGTCCCTAGGAGTCACTGAGTCCCAACAGACTTAGACTGTTATATGGAGATTTTTCCTATTTTTGGCTTGATAAAAATAATCCGTTTAAAAAATTATAGTAGACATTGAATGAATTCTTGGACTCAACTAGCTGAAATCTGTTCTTTTACAAGATGAAGAAATGGAGGCATAAATAACATACAGTTAAACAAAAAATACTATTTCGAAAGATTTTTTATGACATGGGAAATATTCAATACAGAATGCTGAATAGAAGAAAAAGGAATTGTAATTGCTAGGTGCAAATGAGTCAGCTACACCTCAGAGACCCTATGAACAGATTGAAACCTTGCCCTAGCTTACACCATCCTCAAGATCTGTCATGCTCAAACCCATTGTTGTAGTCACTTTGATTAAAAAGTTATGCTTGGAAAAGGTGGGAGAGAGGAAGACCCTCAATGATATGGATACATCAATCATACGAATTGACATAGTGACAGCAACTGGTTCATGTGTATCAGAGATAAGGTTCAGATATGTTGTTCATTGAGTGACTCTAAGTAGGACTTGACACAATGGCAGCTAACAACATGTACACTAAGATCCTATGTTTTAAAGGCAAGTAAATACACAAGATCATGGTTTATAGTTGATTCTTATTACTCTGAATGTCATGGTTTTAAGAATAATCATATTCTTTATGTAACCTAAAATACTCAAAATAACATTTTATGCTTTGAATTCAATAGGATATGTATTTTTTAAACATAATGAAAAATAAAGTATGGTGGCACTGAGAAACTTAGTGATTTGTGCAGGATCTCTTAATTGAAATCAAAGTAAATAATTTGGGTCCCGTAGCATTTAATCTAGGACTCTTTCCACACCAACTTTTAAGATGTAAAAATGGTTTTGTTCAAGTCAATTTTCATTTCTTTTACCACTACTGCTTTTTCCTCCATTTCTATCCACAATGACAGTAAACAGTGTTAAGAGATTATATTTTATAATAGTATTACCAGAGTACACTGCAAAGTAACTGACAGTTGATGATAATCTCTTAGCCTCTATTTTGCATTATTTATCTTTGGAACTTTACACTAATACAACTCCTGGTACATAATATACTAAAAAATATTTGGTTTTCACCTCCATCTCCTGAGCAATACCTAGAAGACTTAAGTATCAGACCAAAAGAAACCAGCAAAGCTCATTATTTCATATTTGAGATCTCCAAGCATTTACAATGTAAATGAAGGACTGACTAAACAAGAAATGTTTACAAGCAAATGGATAGGGAATATGTCACGAGAACATTTTCAATACTTCACAAACTAACCAGTAAATCAATTACAATTCTTATCTGCTGAAGTTGGGCTAACTTTTAGTCAGTATTACTTTGTCAGTCCAGTCAGTCATCGAATGTACCAGAAAATAAAATTATATCTGTAGTACAAAGGGCAAAGGATCTAGATTCTAGCCCAAACTCTGCTGATAATCGAATATAAAACCTGGAGCAATTAACTTTTTCTTCTCTGGGTCTAATTCACCAACTTGTGAAAATAAGAGAAAACGGCCAGTTACCAGGGTTTTTATCCTGTCTAACTTATTTTAAAAAATATTATACTTTTATCCACAAAGATTCTGTAATTTGGATTTTATGAACTGTGTCAAATTCTATTTTCTGAATGTTACAGAAGAAGCTTACCAAATTAAGACTAGTAACATAAATCCTTTTTACCATCTATATTCAGAGCAATAGAAGAGTCAAATGAAAAACTTGAGCCTCCAACAAATTATGTCTGCCATGCTGCAATTCAGACAAACATAAAGAACAATGGATTTTACAATACAAACCATTAGTCTGATAGTTATGGAAATATAGGTACATAAATGTACATACACACATTCCCCCTTATACAGTTATATTGACATACATGTGCAAGAGATCTTGAAAATGCAAATTCTAAAACTAATACTTGTTTATGTTAAAATAAGTCGAAACAGAACATTAACCCACTTGTCAAGTCCAAAGGAATAGGGTCTCAACAGTTTTTTCCCCTTCTCAACACTTTCTAAACTTAAACTGCAGTCTAAAATGAGAGTAAGGGAAATCTGAAGCTTCTAAAAAATAGTAAATACATTGAGATAGTCACTGACACAAAGCACTGTACTCTTCAGACTTATACGCTGAACTGACTACTTTTCATGTTGGGGAGACTTGTGGAAGAGTTTCATTTCAGAAAGAGCAGTGGGCATGGAGCCAGGAAACTGGAATCTAATCTAACTAACTGAGTAGCCTTAGGGAAGCCATGAAAGCTCTCTGCCTTAGTTTTCCGCTTTAGTAAAATAACAGGGTTGGGCTAAGATCCCCTTTCAACTCTCAAATGTTATCAATTCTAAGATGGCCGTCTGTAATAGTGTTCTCTTGAACTGGCTGCAACAAATATATTTTTTTTTTAAAAAAAAAGAAGAAACACTGTATCAACCTCATACCATAATTTCTGCATTCCAATGATCAAGGTGTTGCAGTGACAAACCTAACGATGTCATTACACTTAAAAAGCAAACTAGTAAAGGATTAACATCTGACAGGCTTTTTTACAAAGCTCTGATTGCCTTTTTTTCCTTCTTTTTTGGAGATGGAAGAGACTGTTGCTTAGTTTTAACAATAACCCCCACCCATCCCACCCGAATAAAAGAAAACAAGTGCATTATGGAGTCCAAGTAATGAAACTGAAAGTTAAATTAATATTTTGTTTTACTCACAGAATATGCTGAGGAGGTGACTTGGGCAGCAAAGGTTGAAAAGAATTACTAGCTAATTTACTCTTCCGGAAGCTCTTTGGCCCCACTTCTTTCAGTTTCACACAACCCTGCCAGACAAACTCCACCCTGCTCCACGCACGCCGCCTCGGGACCGCATTGGGGGTTTGGGAAGGAGGGGTGTCCCCTTTAATCATTATTTTTGAAAAAGTTCTTGGACTCTACGTACTTTCGGAGTCACAGGTTGAGAGAGAAGGCCAAATCGGCCAGAAGCCAGCCACCCACTCCAGCCCGGCTCAGACCAGCCCAGGAGCCCCGGGAACAGAACCGAGTCTTCCCGCCCTCCCCGCTGAGTGGGGCCTGGGGAGGGAGGGAAGAGAAGGATGAGGAGGAGGAAGGGCAAGAGGGTAGCCCACACGGGTAGTACCCACCACGCCAGGAGAGCTGGCCCGAGCGCCCGCGGCGCCCGCTGGGGGTCCCGAGGGGAGGGTCCCGGAGGAGGGGCGGCCCGAGCCCCAATCTGGAGATGCCAACACCGCTCAGTGGCCCGGCCCCCGCCTAGAAGGAAACGGAAGTCCTGGCGTCGTCCTCACCCGCGTCCACCAGCTTGCCCACCCCTCGAAGGAACCCCAAGTGTGGGCCCCCGAAGTGCGTGGACGTCAAGGGCCTTAAAGAGGCCCGGGGCGCACTGTTCTTCTCCCTGCCCCAGCCGCCCCACAGCCCCGCCGCTCCTTCACACCCGCCCCCGCCTCGAGAGCGCCCTCCCGCCCAGCCAAGCCCCACCTTCTTCCCCCCTCCGCCATTTTCGAACTTACCCGGGGGGGGGGGGGCGGCGACCGTCCTGTAGCGTCGCGCGCCCACCGGGGCGCGCACACGGTCCCGCCACTTCCCCGCGCTAGAAGGGGGCCGACGGGAAAAAACGGAACCCTCTCTTCCACGCCCCCCCACCCCGGGTAAGAACTAGAAACTGCTGGAGCGGGTGCACATGCGCAGTGAATGCCTCCCAGACTCCGCCCGTCGCGCTGGCTTTTCATCTCGGCCTCGAGGATTTTTTTCCCCACGGTTTTATCTGCTGGGGTACATGATTGAGGAACAGGGAAAGTGAACTCTTTAGGGTCGAGGCGGAACTGACTCAAAGCTGACCCTTCCCAGATTTTACGAGGCTGTAAATCGCACGGTGAGGAGATGACCCATCTATCTCCCTCTGAGCCGCTGGTGGATTTGAACCGCCAGAGAGGCGCGTCCAAAGGAGTTAGCAAAAAGAGAAGTAAATAACGACTGGGAAAAGAAGATGGCAACGAAAGTGTTGGATTCTTAATGTACAGACGAGGCACTGTACTAGACCTAGAACATGTTCTTTGCTGCCATTTTAACGGCCATGTGAGGTAGGCACTCTTATTAAATCCATTTTACAGAGGGCCAGAGACAGTATTATACTACCCTGTAAGCACAGACTTCCTCGTGTTTACTTAAGGTGTGACGAAGTTTCCCATGTTTTCACCACGTCAAAGATAATGGTGAAACCCATGCGAAATTGTTTACTGCACATTAATAAATGGGTTCTTGTGTGTCAGGAGGTATGAAGTATGGCGCAGGATAGAGCCGGATTCAGATCTTTTGTTCATGGGGTCACCATGCGTCGTGCTCAACTCGACGGCACCTAAAAACAACTACAACGTTAGTCAATAAGCCCATATTTTTTTACCTTGCCTCCTGCTCAGAGAGGATAACTGTCATAAGACCACGCAGCTAATAAAATGAGGGAACTGCAATTAGACTAGAATCTGATTCCAAGGAGAAAGAATGATAGGAATAGCAAGAGTGAGGAAAAAAAGCATTGGGAGGTAAAGGAAAATGAACAGTTGTCTCAAGTGCTGTCCAGTCGAGGGAGCAACCCTATGAACAAAAGGTCTGAACTCTGTTCTAGAACTATTGTATCTCTAATGTTCTTAGGAGTTTCCAAAAGCATATTGGTTGTCAATGAACAGTAGGAGGGGAGTAGAGAAGTGTGGGCACGTAATATACTGACCCTTCTCCAGATGTATTTGAAATATGTTGTAGGATTGTCAGATCTGTATAGAAATGGTGTTTTCAGGAACTTGAGCTGTCTTACAGGCTAGTATAATGAACTGCTTGGTTCTGAGACTGTTGAATTCCAATGGAAAGATGAGAGAACTTGAAGAGAGGAAAGATTTTGCCTTTTGATTGTTGTGCGTTCGCTTCAACTGATGTTATTCTTTCTGATTCTGTCCCTCAATCTTAGTTTCCGTAATGTCCTCTCACTTATGGCAGTAACAGTATTTGTCAACAAATACTTCTCAATTAATTCTCATAGCAATCATTTAACTTATGTAGGTGTCTTTTACCCCATTGTACAGGTGAGGAAACTGAGATTAAGAGCGGTTAAGCTGGAGCTAGAACAATGATTTCAATCCAGATCTGTCTGATTACATAATGTCTGACCATTAAGTAGTTAAAATGACTTCTCTGCCCATTAGCACGGGCCTTCTAATCCAGTAGATAACGAAGTTCTCCGGCTTGTCAGATGGCCAGTAAACACATGAAGAAATAACTCAAGATCATTAACTCCAGTTGTTCTTGTCTCCTTTGGAACAGCTGGTGGATTCCAGCTGTGTACCTTTGGGTTGGCAGAATGATTCCTTACCACTAAGCCACCAGAGCTCCATTAATTGTTTAGAGAGCTGCAAATCAGAACAACCTGATAACCATTTCATCCTAACAAAAACAGCAATGTTCAGTAAGATATCAAGTAATGCCATTGAGGCTATAGAGAGATTGGAACTGTCAAACACTGCTGATGGAAATGTAAAATGATGCAAATACTGTGGACAGCAGTTTGCTATTTCCTTGGAAAGTTAGGAACAAAAATCCCATTTGATCTAGCAATCCCACTACAAGATATCTATTTCAAAGAATAAAGCTACATTGTGTATTGAAGCATTATTTATAATGGCAAAGAGATGAAAACAACAACCAAGGTGTCTACCAATGGACAAAATGGCTAAAGAAACTGTGATACACTCCCATGATGGGGTATCATTGTTCTTGTTATGTTGTTATGTGCCATCGAGCAGCCAGCAACTCACAGCGACCCTATGTACAACAGCCCTAAACCCTGCTCTATCCTGTGCGGATCTTATTCTCTCTGACACACCTACCCCCATTTAACAACAACAACAACAACAGTTGTAATTAATTCTGTAAAAAAAAAAAATCTTTAAAAACACTGAAGTTCCTGGGTTGAACCCTTCAATACTTCTGTTGTGTCCAAGATAATGGTGAAATGCTTTAGATTTGTGTTCACTCTCCCTTAGATACCGTACTTACTATACTTTACAATAAACCAGAACTATTCACTGGGCCCTCCCTGTCCTCAGTGTTCATGCCAGTAACTTGTTTGACTTATTCCCGCTGCATAAATGAAAAATAGCGAGCTCTGGTGGCATAGTCATAGAAAGTTGTGCTGCTAACCAAAGGCTGCACTCCTCTCTGGAGGTTCAAATCTACCAGAGACTCTGCTTCAAAAAAATGGGCAGTCTCCTCCTGCCTTGGAAACCCAAGGGAGGGTCAGTTACGAGTCAGAAGCAACTTGACAGCAATGAGTGTAAGAGAAGCAAAAACTGCCTATGCACCAAAACCTTCAATGATTCCCCCAGAAGATCAGTTTCCCACCTAAACTCTCCTATCACTGGAATTTGTCCCTCTCTTACAGAGCACAATGTTTTCTGCCTTGGTATAGTTAATTGTGTATGTCTTATCTCTCCGTTTGTTGTTGTGTGCCCTCAAGTCAGAACGGACTCATAGCTGACCCTCCAGTGGGATTTCAGGGGCAGTAAATCACACAGGAGATTTCCCATCCTTTCATGGAGCTGCTGGTGGATTTGAACCATATACCTTTGGGGTTGCAGTGCAGCTTCTTACTACTAGGCGACTAGAAGACCTCCCTCTACATTGTTGTTGTTGTTGTTATGTGCCGTCGAGTCATTTGCGACCCTATGTACAACAGCCCTAAACCGTGCTCTATCCTGTGCCAATCTCATTGCCTCTGACACAACCATCCCGATTACCCCAGTCACTGAATCAATCCACCTCATAGAGGGTCTTCTCCTCCTGCGCTGTCCCTCTACTCTACCCAGCATGATGTCCCTCTCCAAAGACCTGTCTCTCCTTACAACATGTCCAAAGTATGTAAAACGAAGCCCCAGAATCCTTGCCTCCAAGGAGCAGCCTGGTTTAACCCTCTCTAGGGTGAATCTGTTTATTTTCTTGGCAGTCCATGGAACATTCAGTACTCTTCTCCAGCACCACAGCTCAAAGGCATCAATTCTCCTTCTATCCTCCCTAGTCATTGTCCAACTCTCTGATGCATAACAAGTGATT
>NW_006399790.1:16434665-16436855 GCF_000299155.1 Elephantulus edwardii
TCATTTAACATTCTGCCTAAAGCATCCTATATCCCTCTATGTAGTAAGCTTATTTAAGACAAAATTTGTGTCTAACTAAATTTTTTACATCTTCCAAAATCCTTGGAATCATATTTAACTCCTCTTTTTTGCATCCAACATGTAGTCCATTAGAAAATTCTATCAACTCTGTCTTCAGAATACATCCAGAAAATCATCAGTTCTCAGTAACTCCACAAATATTACCCTAACTCATCTCTTCTATGATGTTGTTAGGTGTTGTGGTGTCCACTGTGATTCAGCGACTCTTCTGTACAACAGAACAAAACTCTGCCCAATCCTACACCTTCCTTACAATCTCTACTGCACTGTTGCAGTGACTATGTCAGTCCCTCTCTTTAAAGATCTTCCTTTCCTGGTGCAACACTGTTTAAAGTAGTGTGGCGCTTTCTCAAAAAGTTGCAAATAGAGATACCATTTGACCCAGCAATTCCTCTACTGGGAATATACCCCAAAGAGACCATAACTGACATCCAAGCAGATCTATGCACATCCATGTTTATTGCAGCTTTGTTCACAATAGCAAGGAGTTGGAAACAACCTAAGTGCCCATCAACTAACAAATGGATAGAGAAGCCTTGGTATATCCACACAATGGAATACTATGCTGCATTGAAAAACAAGGAACTCATGCAATATTATTCAAAATGGGTGGCCATGGAGGACATTATGCTTAGTGAAATATCTCAGTCACAAAAGGCCAAACACTGCATAGTGCCACTGCTGTAGAATGGGACTGATATCAGGGTTGGGGTAAGAATGAGAAAAACTGGATGAATTATGTATACTGCATTGAAACGGATGAGGGAGAGAACAGTTTAAAAGTAATATATTTTAGGACATTATGATTATCGTTAAGAGTCTGGAATGAAGGTTGCAGAGTGGAGTATACTCTGGGTGGGGGCAGGGGGGATTGTATACCAATGAAGGAATTGTTTTTTTTTTTCAAAGAGAAGAGTGAACTGGGGGTGGGGGTGAGGTGGGCAGGGAGAAAAATGAAACAATGAATGAATGGAAATAAAAAATCTCTGTAGATGTTCATTGAAATAAAAAAAAAAAAGCCTGAAAAAATCTTCCTTTCCTTTTCTGACCTCCTCTATTCCTCCTCTTTTTTTGGAGGACTGTAATAGCCTTTTCACTGATCTCCTTGCTTATGCTCTTGCCCCTTTATGATCTATTTTACAGTGCATCCCGAGATAGCCTAATAGAATGTAAATTAGTTTTCTTGTCTGCTTGAATTTCTTCAGTAATTCCCCATTTTACTAAAAATAAGAGTTGCTGATTTATAAGGGCCTATAAAGGCTGTGTTGCACAGCTCCCCAAAAGTTCAAATCTACCAGCTATGGGAAAACCAGTGGATGGTCAGTATGAGTCAGAATCAACTTGATGGCAATTAGTGTTGGTGTTATATGTCATTGAGTCGAGTATGACTTAGAGTGACCCTATGATCTCTGTCCTCTCTTGTGCCATGCTCATCATCTCTGACACTCTTAAGTCCATTGCTGCTGCCACTGTGTCAGTCTGTCTCATTGAGTTCTTCTTCTTCTTTACTGGCCTTCTACCTTCCCAAGCATAATGTCCCTCTTCAAGCAATAGCCTCTCCTGACAATGTGCCCAAAGTATGTGAGGTGAATCTTTATTACTTTTGCCTCCAAGGAACATTCTGGCTGAACTTTCTTCAAGACATACCTGTCTTTTGGCAGTCCATGGCATTTTCACTACTCTTCCCCAACAACACAGCTCAAAGGCATCATTTCATCTTCTGTCATCCTTCTTCATTGTCCAGTTTTCAGATGCATAGCAAGTGATTGTGAACATTAGGATCTGAATCAGATGCAACTTAATCTTCAAACTGACATCATTGTTCCTTAGCAATTTGGAGATGGCCCTGACTACAGACTTGCCCAATGCAACACATCTCCTTATTTCCTGATACTCCTATGAGTGTTGATTGTGGATACCACTTAAATGAAATAATTGATGAGGACAATCTTTTCTCTATCATGATGTTGCCTATTGGCCCTGTGGTGAGGATTTTTGTTTTCTTAATGTTGAGCTATGTGTGCTGTGTTGTACATAGGGTTTTCAGAGGCCTGCTATTTCAGAAGTGGATGGCCAATCCTTCTTCCTAGTCTGTCTTAATCTGAATGT
>NW_006399790.1:16443430-16451246 GCF_000299155.1 Elephantulus edwardii
CAAACGACTAGATGGCACATAACAACAACAATGTTGAGCTGCATTGCATATTGAAGGCTGTCATCTGCAGCGAAGTGTTCCAAGACCTCTTCAATGAACAAGTAAGAGGGTATCATCAATACTGGTCCATAAACAGCCATTATGATTTCTGTCTTGCTCTCTGGTGGAGTGCTTGTTGGGGGGGGAGGGGAGGGAAGCCAGTTGTCATTTCTTGAAGATACTCAGTGAATTGAGTGGCCCACATAGGGAGAAACTGCTTCTTCCCATTCCTATTTCTCTCTTTCCTCACTAGGGCAAGCACCAGGCTAGCCAACCATGTGACAGTCATTTTGGAATAGAATGCTTTAGCCCCAGGCTTCAGATAACAATCTCTGGAGGCTCTGAGCCAGAACCATCAGCTAAAGAAATCTTGCATTCCTGAAAATTTGTGTTAAATTACTAAATTGTGGAGTAGTGTTACACTCCTGTAGATAAGGACTACAAAGTAACTACACAATCTGGACTCTTGTGCTTTTATGGTCCCAATTCCTTGTTCTTTTAATTTTCTTGCCTCAAGGCATCTTGCTTTTATTACTGTCTTTGGCTGGAGCACTTAACACCTAGGGTTCTCTTTGGCTTCTTTACCTTCAACTTTTTGCTCAAATTACATCTTCTCAATAAGACCTACTCTGACTTCATATTTAACATTATAAGCCCATCCCTGCCCCTGCCCCCAGAACTCCAAATCACCCTTCCTTCCTTTGCTCTACTTTTCAATCTATCACTTTCTAACATATGTTGTTGTTGTGTACCCATAGTTGACCCCCTGGCAGCTAATTTCAGAGGCAGTTAATTGCATGGGAGGAGATTGCCCATCCTTCCAGCTGAGCCCTTGGGATTGCAGCGCTAGGCCTCTAGAGCTCATACAATATCCACATATTCTGTTTATTTATTGTCTGTCTTCTTCACTCCCGGTTTGTCTGAATGTAAATTCCAAGAGGGCAGGCATCTATTTGTTCATTGATCTAGTCCAAGTGCTTGGAACAGTAAAGAACACAGAATAGGTGCTCAAAAGAGATTTCTTGAAAGGGAATAAAAATTTCATACCAGATTGTGGATAAATCCTTGTTGAGTAAATTAGAGATAAGATCAGCAAGGGAGGATGTCAGGTCTTTGCACTGGATGTAAGGCCAAGGACACAAAAAAGGGACCAGAGAAAGAAAGGAACCTGAAGAAGCTTTATTAAGGGGTCTCCCGGGTGGGATTCCTTGGTCTGCAGAGAGAGAAACAGGCAGAAGAACAGACCAGGGAGATACCACACCCTGCAGCCTTCAGTATGGATTGAGGCTCAATGTCAAGAAGACAAAGGTTCTCACCACTGGACAAATTGGCAGCATCAGGGTGGACGGTGAAGAGATTTTAATCAGCTTGACTCCATGGTCAACGCTCTTGGCACCAGTAGCCAGGAAATAAAAAAACGTATTGCGATGGGGAAGTCTGCTGTTAGGGACCTCTCTAAAGTACTGAAGAGCAACGGTGTGTCTCTGGGGACTAAGGTGCTCTGGTACAGGCCATAATCTTTGCAATCACTTGTTATGCATCAGAGAGTTGGACAATGACCAGGGAGGACAAAAGGAGAATTGATGCTTTTGAGCTTTGGTGTTGGGGAATAGTGTTGAGGGTACCATGGACTGCTAAGAAAACAGATTCATCCTGGAGAGGGTTAATCCGAGCTGCTCCTTGGAGGCAAGGATTCTGAGGCTTCGTCTGACATACTTTGGTCATGTTGTAAGGAGAGACCGGTCCTTGGAAAAGGACATCATGCTTGGGAGGGTGGAGGGCAGGCGCAGGAGGGGAAGGCCCTCTGGGAGGTAGATTGATTCAGTGACTGGGGCAATCGGGATGAGTGTGTTGGAGACAATGAGATTGGCACAGGACAGAGCAGAGTTTAGAGCTGTTGTACATAGGGTCGCTATGAGTCGCAAGCGACTCAAAGGCACATAAGAACAACACAACAACATTGCAATGGGAAAGTCTGCTGTTAGGGACCTCTCCAAAGTACTGAAGAGCAATAGTGTCACTATGGAGACTAAGGTGCGTCTGATACAGGCCAGGCTATGGTCTTTGCAATCACTTGTTATGCATCAGAGAGTTGGACAATGATTAGGAGGGATAGAAGGAGAAGTGATGCCTTTGAGCTGTGGTGCTGGAGAAGCATATTGAATGCACCATGGGCTGCCAAGAAAACAAACAGGTTCATCCTGGAGAGGGTTAGACCAGGCTATTCCTTGGAGGCAGGGATTCTGGGGCTTCTCTGACATACTTTGGACATGTTGTAAGGAGGCACAGGCCCTTTGAGAGGGACATCATGCTTGGGAGGGTGGAGGGATGGCGCAAGAGGGGAAGACCCTCTATGAGGTGGATTGATTCAGTGACTGGGGCAGTAGGGATGGGTGTGTCAGAAGCAGTGCGACTGGCACAGGATAGAGCAGGGTTTAGGGCTGTTGTACATAGGGTTGCTATGAGTCACAAGGGGCTAGATGGCACATAACAAAAACAAAGTGGATTAGCCCAGGTTTTATAGTAAGGGTCTTTAGGGAGGGAAAAGAGGGACATCCCATTGTGGTTTAAGGAGGGAAGGGTGGGGCACTCCATGGTAGTTTAATCAGATGAGGGAGGCTCTTCACTCTCTTTGTTGACATGTTGACAGTTCTTGAATCCTTTGTTCTCCCTTTGACCTTGGTCCCAGCCTGACAATAGAGTTCAGAATCAACCCATAGCTCACCATGCAGTGGGTTTTCAGAGGCAGTAAATGGAACAGGAGGAGATTGCCCCATCCTTCTCCTGAGTAGCAGCTGGTAGCCTCAAACCACGTGCCTTTGGTATTGCAGCGCAGCTTCTTCCCACTACTCCCCCAGAGCGCCCTTAAGTATTAATTAGAGGGGAATTATGAAATATTTTGTTATTTACTGCCTCTGAAAACCTGCTGTATGGTCAGCTTTGGAGGTGGTAGCTACATCTCATAGAAGCAGCAGTCAAGAAATCAAATGACAGACTTCAGGGCAAGAGAGTAGACTAGACAGAGCCTCCTCAATTAAGATACCACAAACCCCAAATGACAGATATGAGTAATCATTCTGGACCTTGAGTTTCATAGAAAAAAAAATAGTTCAAATAATAGAAGGAAGAAGCTGCATGCAGACATCAAATAGAGAAACAGATGGAATGGTGAATTGAAAAATTTGAACCATTTTGGGTGGCCAGAGTTGGTACAGGAACCTAGGACTACAACAGTATCCACACCAGCTTCTGGCTAAAAAAAGAGAGATGTGATCTCCTTCTTCTTCCCTATACTCTTCAAGGGAACTGACGCACCTATCACTACTACCACCTACCAAGTGACTGACCATGTTCCCCAGGCCTGCCCCACCTCCTCCTGAAGCCAAGGATTGGCAATTTTGAATATCATGCTGAGAGCATAAGCCCACAACTTTGCATGCAATTACATTATCTAGGGTCTTTGCAAAACCTATGCTTGGATCAGGAGGCACTCATCAGAACAAAGCAAGGAAACACCGCATGGTTCAAAATTGGGGAAGGTTGTGTGTCGAATATGTGTCCTATCTCCATATCTTTTCAATCTATATGCAGAACAGATTATCTGGGAGGATGGGCTCTTTGTGGAGAAGTGTGACATTAGGATTGGAGGTAGACTCATCAACAGTCTGCGTTATGCAGATGACACAACCCTGCTTGCTGAAACTGAGGAGGACCTAAAGTGTTTGCTGCAGAGGGTCAAGGACTACAGCCTTCAGTGTGGATTGAGGCTCAACATCAAGACAAAGATTCTTACCACTGGGCCAATTGGCAGCATCATGACAAATGAGATTGAGATTGTTGACAGCTTTAGTTTGCTTGGCTCCACAGTCAACACTCTTGGTACCAGCAGCCAGGAAATCTGCTATCAGGGTCATCTCCAAAGTACTAAAGAGTAATGATGTCATTCTGGAGAGTAAGGTGTGTCTGATCAGGTCATTGTCTTTGCAATTATATGCTATCTATCAAAGAGCTGGATAATGACTAAGAATGACAGAAGAAGAACTGATGCCTTTGAGCTGTGGTGCTGGAGCAGAGTAGTGAATGAACTACTAAGAGAACAAACAGGTTTGGCCTGGAGAAGGTGAAGCCAGGCTGCTCCCTAGAGGCAAGGATTCGGAAGCTCCATCTGACATACTTTGGACATGTTGCAGGCAGGACCAATCCTTGGAGAGGGACATCATGCTTGGGAGGGTGGAAGGATAGCACAGGAGAGGAAGAGCCTTGATGAGATGGATTGATTCAGTGACTGGGGTAATGAGAGTAGGTGTGTCAGAGATAATAAGATTGGCACAGGATAGAGCAGAGTTGCCAACAAGGGTCCTCTGAGGCCAACAGAAACACTGTTCCAGGGTGGATACCCTGCCCCTCTACACTCATTAGACCAGAACACATGCTATCCACATCTGGACTCTTATCTTGGATCTTTAGTCTCCTCTTAGTGAACAGAAACTTTGCCCTTATTGGAAACCCCAAAATTCTGCTGGATTGGAAGACACATTGCTCCTTTGAACAAATATTTTGCTCTCTACCCCTCATTCCCATCCTTCCTTTATTCTCTTGTTTTCTCTTTTCCATGATTTTTCTGGGTTTTTGTTAATGCTTATTTCTCCCCTTCCAATTTTTATTTATTTTTAAAAATCATTTCTTCTATCGTCACTTTTTCTCTGAAGCTTTTTTCTTTATGCTTCCTAATATCTTCCCCTGCCCTTCTATTGTGATATGCCTTTCTTTTTGTACCCCTCTCAATTTCAGCCTATCTTTTACTGTCCACTTTTAGTTTTAGTTTTTGCATTTTTTTGTTTGGTTTGATTTCCTTATCTTACCTGGCAATAGACAGCAACAGTATACAGACAACCTAGCTACAAACACATCTCCTGCAGCTTCTGCCATCAGGACAATGTGTTGAATTTTGTCAGATGCCTTTTTTCCTGCATCAATTGAGATGATCATGTGACTTTTTTTCTTTGTTTTATTGATGTGGATAACATGGATTGTTTTTCTAATATTGAAGCATCCTTGCGTACCTAGTATGACTCTCACGTGGTCATGATGAATGAGTTGGATTTTTTTTATATTTTCTTTTTAAATAATTTTTTAAAATATTTTTAAAATTGTGATTTTAATGAAAGATTATAGAAAACTTGGATTTCCATTCATTAATTTTTGCACATTTTTCTTCCCTACCCTCCCAATTAACTTTTCTCTTTTTTCCTTTTTTTAAATTTATTTTAATAATTTTAATGAACATTTATTTACAAAGATTTTGGATTTCCTTTCATTCATTGTTGCACTTTTCTCCCTGCCCAGCCTTCCTTCCCCCCACCCCATCCCAGTTCACTCTTCTCTTTGAGAAGTAAAAGGAAAATTCTTTCTTTGGTATACAATCCCCCCGCACCTCTCCCACTGCCCCAAGTACATTCCACTATGCAACCTTAATTGTGAACTCTTGTGATAACTATAATACCCTATCATATATTCCTTTTAAATTATTCTCTCCCTCATCTGTTTCAATGCAGTATACACAATTGATCCAGTTTTTCTCAGTCTTACCCCAACCCTGATATCGGTCCCATTTTACAGCAGTGGCACCATGCAGTATTTGTCCTTTTGCGACTGAGATATTTCACTCAGCATAATGTCCTCCAGGGTCACCCATTTTGAATAATATTGCATGAGTTCCTTGTTTTTCAACGCAGCATTGTATTCCATTGTGTGAATATACCACAGCTTCTCTATCCATTCGTTTGTTGATGGGCACCTGGGTTGTTTCCAGCTCTTTGCTATTGTGAACAAAGCCGCCATAAACATGGGTGTGCATATATCTGCTTGGTCAGTTATGGTCTTTGGGGTATATTCCCAGTAGTGGAATTGCTGGGTCAAATGGTATCTCTATTTGCAACTTTTTGAGAAAGCGTCATACCACCTTCCACAGTGGTTGCACATTTTACACTACCACCAACAGTGAATAAGGGTTCCAGTTTCTCCACAACCTCGCCAGCATTTGTTGCTTGCTGTTCTGTTACTGTTCTGTTGAATTTTGCTATTCTGACTGGGGTGAGATGATATCTCATAGTTGTTTTAGTTTGCATCTCTCTTAGAGCTAGGGATTTTGAACATTTCCTCATGTGCTTGTTGGTCATCTGAATGTCTTGTTTGATGAAGTGTCTGTTCATATCCTGTGCCCATTTTTCAATTGGATTATTTACCTTTATCTTGTAGTGGTGCTCAAGTATTTTATAAATTTTAGATATTAGTCCCTTATCTGACATGTCATTCCCAAATACTTTTTCCCAGTCTGTGGCTTCCCTTTTTACCCTGTTGGAGAAGTTTTTGGATGTGCATAGGGATTTGATTCTTAGAAGGTCCCATTCATCTATTTTATCTTCTGCTGGTTGTAGATTCACTTTTCTCTTAAAAAAATTAATTGTTGCCCAATTTCCTCCCCTCCCCAGTCCACTTTGCTACACACCTCTTATTCTGGACTGTTGTCATGCATATAATGACTAAACATATATTTCGTGTGTGTGTGTGTGTGTGTGTGTACCGTCAAGTCAGATCTAACTGGCACAGGCTCCAGCAGAGCATCTGGTGGATTCAAACCGTGTACCTTTGAGACATAAGTTCCTTTTAAACAATTCTTTCCCTCATCTGTTAACCCCCAGCGTCAGTCCTGTTTTATAACAGTGGCATTATGCAGTATTTGTCCTTTTGTGACTGCAATATTTCACACTCAGCATAATGTCCTCCAGGGTCACCAATTCTGTATAATATTTTATTAGTTCCTTGTTTTTCAGTACTGCATGATATTCCACTGTGTGAATAAACTACAGTTTCTTTCTTTTTTTAAAAAAAAATTTTAAATTTTATTATTTGTGTGTGTGTGTACCGTCAAATCAGATCTGACTGGTACAGGAGGAGATTGTCCCTCCTTCCCCGGCAGAGCATCTGGTGGATTCGAACCGTTCGCCTCTGGGATTAAACCACAGTTTCTATATCCATTCATTTGTTGATGGGCACTTGGGTTGCTTTCATCTCTTTGCTATTGTGAACAACACATCAATAAAAATAGATGTGCATATTTCTGTTTGCGTGGAAGTTCTGGTTTCTTTAGGATATATATTTCCATTAGTAGAATTGCTGGGTCAAATGGTATTTCTATTTGCAACTCTTTGAGAAAGCGCCATACTGCCTTCCATAGAGGATGTACCATTTTACACTCTAACCAACAGTGAATATGGGTTCCAGTTTCTCCACAACCTTGCCAGCATTTGTTGTTTGCTGCTCTGTTGAACTTTTCTTTTGTTACTAGGGTGACATAGTATCTCATAATTGTTTTGGGAATGGGTTGGTTTTTTTTTTTGTTGTTTTTTTTTTAATATGATATTAGGTTTGCTTGGCTAAAATTTTGTTGAGAAATTTTGCATCTGTGTTCATGAGGAGTATTAGTCTATGATTTTATTTTACTGATATCCTTAGCCTGGCTTTAGTATGAGGGTTATCCTTGCTTGATAGAGTGAATTCAAGAATTCATTTTATTATGTTCTAAAATAGTTTAAGTAGAATTGGTGTCAGGTCTTCTCTGAATGTGTGGTACAATTCACTGGTGGAAGCGTCAGAATCCTTGCCTTCAAAGAGCAGCCTGTTGAGACTAGAGCGAGGGCTACATGGTGGAGGGGACCTGGGGGAGGGTTTGTAAAACAATGAAAGAATCTTTTCTTTTACTTTTCCATAATTTTTG
>NW_006399790.1:16451720-16453006 GCF_000299155.1 Elephantulus edwardii
ATAAAATATAATTATAGAAAAAAAAAAGAGCAGCCTGTTTTTACCCTCTCCAGGATGAACCTGTTTGTTCTCCTGGAGGTCCATGCTATATTCAATACTCTTTTCCAGCACCACAGCTCAAAGGCATCAATTCTCTTTCTATCGTTCCCAGTCATTGTCCAGCTTTCTGACGCATAGCAAGCAATTGTGAAGAGAATGGCCTTAGTCTCCAGATTGATGTTATTGCTCTTCAGTGCTCTGGAGATGTCCCTGACAGCAGACTTTCTCAGTGCAAGTCATCTTTTGATTTCCTGGCTGCTGGTACCAAGAGTGTTGATTGTGTAGCCAAGGAAACAGAAGTTGTTAACAAATCATTCAATAATATGAAGAAAGAATGTGATACCTGGATTGGAAGATGACTCATCAACAACCAGCATTATGCAGATCACGCAACCTTACTTACTGAAAGTAGAGAAGACTTGAGACCCTTGCCGCAGTAGATCAAAGACTACAGCCTTCAATATGGGTTATATTTCAGCATCAAGAAAACAGATATCCTCATCATTGGACCAATATGCAACATTGTGGTAGATGGAGAAAACGATTGAAGTTGTCAGTGATTTAAATTTGCTTGGATCCACAATCTATGGTAGCAACAGTCAAGAAATCCAAAGATGTTTTGCATTAGGCAAATCTACTGCATCTACCCATTTAAAGCTCTAAAATGGTAGAATGTCAGCTTAAAGATTAATACACAACTGAATCAAGCCTTAGTATTTTCAATAGCTTCTTACTCATGTGAGAGTTGGACAGAGAATAAGAAAGAAAGAATTGATGCCTTTGAATTGTCCTATTGACAAAGAATCTTTTGTGACTGCCTTATGTCACTCATCATACTTTATTCTTTATTCATGTATATTGTGCATTATTTCTCAAATTCTTTACCTTTTTTGTTATACATAATACATTGTTGCTCATATTTATTACAGCATTGCTTAAAAAAAGCAAAGAGTTGGAAACAAACCAACTGTCCATTAATGAATGAATGGCTAAAGAAACTGGTGCATTCACATGGTGGAGTACTATACAACAATGAAAATCCTAAAATTTATAGATAACTCTCATACCTCTACAAGAAAAAGGCAAACAATTCAATTACAGAATAAGCAGAAGACACATTCAGTGATACTTCAACAAACAAGACATTCAGGTGTTCCAGAAACACATGAAGATATGCTCAAGATCATTCATTTTTTTTCTATAATTATATTTTATTAATTTTCATAAACATTTACAGAGATTTTGGG
>NW_006399790.1:16455233-16467840 GCF_000299155.1 Elephantulus edwardii
GAATATACCACAGCTTCTCTAGCCATTCGTTTGTTGATGGGAAGATCATTCATTAGCTATCAGAAAGATAAAACAATGAGATAACATCTCACCCCAGCAACAATAGTACTATTCAATAAGACCAGAAACAGTAAGTACTGGAGAGGTTAGGACTATCATTTATTGCTAGTAGGAATGTAAAGTGATACAACCACCATGGAAAGCAGTTTGGTGCTACATTAGAGAGTTAGAACTATCATTTGATCCAGCAATCTCACTACTAGGTATATATGCGAAAGAAATAAGAGCTACAACATGAACACACATATTCATGGCCTTATTCATAGAAGCATTATTTACAATAGCAAAGGGATGGAAACAGCCCAAGTGTCCATTAATGGCTGATTGGATAGAGGAAGTATGGTACATTCCCACAATGGAGTAATATGCAACATTGAAAGAGAGCTCTGTGGTAGATGGAATTTGCTCCAGGACTTAAGAACCATAAATGACATAGCTGAGCCTCTACATCTGGTGGTTCCTAACCTCTACACTATAATAGACAAAGTGCTAGTCTATAGGCCTTTCATTGTAAGAACCACCTTCCCTCTGTAACTTGATTTGTGCCACTATTAGAACCTCTACTCGGAATATTATTGCTTTTTAATTTTTGACTCATGTACTTTTAACTTGTTAGTTAAATTTGTGTCTTCTAGGCTGCAACACTTCCATGATACATCTTCAAGGATATGAACATGTACAGCTAAGCACAATTGATAACAGTGCATCTAAATTCCAAAATCAATCTCCATAATAGTCTGTTTCCTACTGCCAAAGGGGCCCTTTAGAGTAGTGAGAGAACATCTTCACCCTGAAACCCAGAGCATCCCTTTTCAGCAGGAAGTAGCTAAGAGAATACGCCATCCCCTTTTCCTTATGACTCAGGGTGAAGTCTCTCTCAGGGAGGAGTGATAGGGAATGGCAAAGGACACACTGACAAAGGAGATTAATCAGAACTGGCTTTGACAAGCACTGTGGCAATTGGACAATTAAAACAGACATTCGGGTTGGGGGGGGGAAAGAAGAACGAACTGGGGAGGAGGGTAGAGAAAACAGTGCAACAATGAATGAATGAAAACCCAAAATCTCTGTAAATGTTCATGAAAACTAATAAAATTTAATAATAATTAAAAAAATAAACAAAGATAGATGCTTAGGGGAAAGTTTACCTTAAAAGAAGCTTACTTAGGGAAAGTTTATTATCTATATGTCCTTGAATTGCATAGCAATATATCCTTTTTATCCCCAAAATATATTTTCATTATTTTCTGCTTATAGAAACAATTCAGAATTCTATTAAATAATCAAAAGTTGTAGATGTTTGAAAGTCTTCTAGAATCTCAGCCTCTGGAAAGTTCCATGATTTTAGGGTCTATGTGGTCCAAAATATGTGCATTGTTGTTATTTTTTTCTTTTTATAAAAGTGAATAAGAATTGGAAAAAAAAACAAAGAGAGCTCTGGTGGTATCCTCTGTAGAGAGCTGTGTTCCTAGTTGAAAGGCTGTGTCTTTGGTCATTCATATCTACCAGACACTCCTCATAGAGGACATAATGATCAGTGTGGTTGTTGTTCTTAGGTACCATTGAGTCCAGTAAGACTCATAGCGACCCTGTGAACAAAAGATCTGAACCCTGCTCTATCCTGTGCCATCCAAACACTACCTGACTCAAAAGAGCCCATTGCAGCAGTCAGCGTGTCAATCCACCTGGTTGAGGGTATTCCTTTCCTTCACCAACCCTCCACTTTTCCCAGCATCATGCCCTTTTCCAAGGAATAGCTCCTCCTAGCAACATGCCAGAAAGATATGAGGTGAAGCCTCATGATTTTTGCCTCCAAAGAACATTCTGGTTGCACCCTCTCCAAAACATATCCCCTTTGTTCTCCTGGCTATCCCATGGATGGTCAGTGTTCTTTTCCAACTCCATAGCTCAAAGGTGTCAATTCTTTTTTATGTCATCCTTATTCATTGTCCAGCTCTCACATGTATAGCAAGTAATCAGAAAGGTTATGGCATGAATCCTTAAAAAATTAGTCCTCAAACTGACATCATTAATCCTCAATAATTTGGAGAGGTCTCTACCTGCAGATTTTCCAAGTGAAGTGCCTCTCCTTATTTCCTGATTGCTGGTCCCAAGGGTATTAATTGAAGATCCAAGCAAGATGACGCTGTTGACAGTTTCAGTCTCCTCTCCATTCAGCATGACACTGCCTATCTGTACAGTGGTAAGAATCCTTGTTTTCTTGACATTGAGCTGCAGTCCATTTTGAAGGCTATATTTTATTTGATCCTTTGCAATAAGTGCTTCAAGTCCTCCTCACTTTCAGCAAGCAAGGTTGTGTCATCTGCATAATGCAGGTTATTGATGAGTCTCCCTCCAACCCTGATGCCACATTCCTTTTCATAGAGTCCAGCTTCTTGGATAATTTTGCTCAGCATACAGACTGAATAGATATGGAGAGAGAATACAACCCTGACACACTCCCTTCTCAATTTTAAACTGTGTTCTATACAGCACGTAATCCAACAACAGCTACACTTCAAAATCCCTAGGGACTCAATGGGTTGTTCAGGTGTTAACAGAAAGGTCAGTGATTTGAACCCACCAGCTACTCTGTAAGAGAAAGATGTGACAGTCTGTTTCCATAAAGATTTTATAGCCTCAGAAACCATCCTGAAGGGTAGCTATGTATCAGAATTGCCTAACCAGCAATGGAGCCATACCCCAAGGCAGATGAAAAATAAAGTGTGAGAGGGGTGTAAAAAAGGTAGAAAGTAAAATACATAGTTATCTGCTGAGGGTAATCTGCAAAGATTTCAGAACAATTGGTTTAAAAAATTTTATCAAGGACTAGAATACGCTTTGCAAATGCAAAATGAATGAAGGAGGTTGAAGAAAGGTCCCCCCTGCCCCATTCCAGGCCTTGACCTTTCATCCATCAGTTTTATGTACATTATTCTGGCAGGTAGGAGTGCATACCTGTGTAAGACTACTCTCCAATCAGAGGATCATTCCTCTGATTCATGCCTTTATGAAGATTATTCACTCGTTAAACAACATCTGTCACAAGCACCTGTCCATCAGGTTCCTGACTTTTGCTCTGGAACCTTGATCTTTAACCTCACACTTCCTCCTTGGTGCCAGAAAGACTGCAACTGTAATTTCCTCTCTTTCAGCAGTCATAAAGATGCCTGCTCTTATCGTGTATGAGCAAAGCTAACATTTCCAGCCAGCTCTCCTTTCCTCTGTATCTTTCCTGGACCCATTCAGGCAGAAGAGATTTGTAACCTGGTTGGGGTAGGGACTGAAGAGCACACTTTTTATCTCAATCTTGATGGACAATTCCACCCAGACTATCTATTTATCCAGTCTACTCAAGTCTGTAGAAATTCTACTATTACAGTACAATAATGGGAAAATGTGACTGGAATAGGGTAGGGGTGAAAGCTGCTGGAGTTGAGATCCAGGAGAGAGGTTGTCATGCAGACTGGTGGTGGGATGTGTGTTTAGAGAAGGCCTGTGAACCACGGGATGTGAGGCTGTGTCCTGGATATAGTTAGTACAGTTATGAAACCCTTTGTTGTGGAGTTGATTCTACTTAGGATGACCTTCTAAAAGGTTTTGAAAACCATAAAGCCTTATAGGAAGAGCTTGCCCATTTTTGTCCCGTACAGCAGCTGGTGGATTAGAGCCACTGAACTTGCCATTTGTAGCCCAACACTTAATACATGATGCCATCCAAAATCCGTATGGTTAATTATATGTTGTTGTTAGGTGTTGTTGATCCATAGTGACCCTATGAGAAACAGATCTGAACCCTGTCCTATCCTGTGCCATCCTTATACTACTTGACACATTAGAGCCAATTGCAGCAGTAACTGTCAGTCCACCTCGTCAAGGGTCGTCGTCTTTTTTTTTTTTTAATGCATGACTATATTTATTTAAGTTAGTGTATTTAACAGTATGTGTGGCCATATTTATTTGTTCAACCTAGTTTATTTCATAGTTTTAGTATTTTCAATCCATGAACCAAGGGCCTTCTTCTCCTTCTCCACCCATGCCTTTCTGAGCATCATGTCCCTTTCCAAGGAATATCCTCTCCTAGCAACCTGTCCGAAGTATGTGAGGTGAAGCCTCGTCTTTTTTGCCTCCAAAGAGTACTCTGGCTGCACCCTCTCCAAGACATATTTGTTTATTCTTTTGGCAGTCCATGAGATATTTAGCCCTCTTCTCCAACACCACAGCTCAAAGACATCAGTTCTTCTGTCATTCATTGTCCAGCTCTCAGATGCATAGCAAGTGATCAGAAAAACTATAGCCTGAATCAGATGCACCTTAGTCCTCAAACTGACATCATTACTCCTCAGTTTTTTAAAGAGGTCCCTAACTACAGACTTTCCTAGTGCAGTATGTCTCCTGATGTCCTGACTGCTGTACCAAGGGTTAATTGTAGATCCAAATTAGATGAAGTTGTTGACAGTTTCAGTCTTTTCTCCATCTATCACAATGCTGCCTATCTTAAGAATTTTTTTTTCTTGACATTGTGATGTAGTCCATATTGAAGGCTGTATTCTTTGATCTTCTGGAACAAGTGCTTCAAGTCCTCCTTACTCTCAGCAAGCAAGGTTGTGTCAACTGCATAATGCAGGTTATTGATGAATCTCCTTCTGATCCTGATGCCACATTCCTCTTCATAGAGTCCAGCTTCTCGAATAATTTGCTCAGCATACAAGTTGAATAGGTATGAAGAGAGAATACAACCCTGACACACTCCATTCTTAGTTTTAAACCATATAGTGTTCCCTTGCTCTATTTGCACAACAGTCTGCTGGTCTAAATATAGGTTTCACATGAGCTCAATTAAGTGCTCTGGGATTCCTGTCCTTCTCAATGTGAGCCATAACTTGTTATGATTCACACAGTCTAATGCTTTTGCATAAAGTATAAATAGTCATTCTTCTGATATTCTTTAATTCCAACCAGGAGCCATCTGACATCAGTAATAATATCCTTAGTTCCATGGCCTCTTCTAAATCCTGTTTGAACGTTTGACAGTTCCCTATCTATGTACTATTCTAGCTGGTTGTTTTGTTTTTGTTTTTTTTTTTCCTAGCTGTTTTTTTTAAATGATCTTCAGCAGCATGTAATATAAATGATATTGTTTGATAGTTTCCACACTGTTGGATCACCTTTCTTGGGAATTCCTGGCATAGCCTGGAATTATATAGTTAATTATACAGTTACCATATATTGAGTGTTTATTACATGCCAGGCCGTTTCCTTAAATATTTGGCATGCTTTATCTTATAGTCTTCTCAGTAACTATTTTTTTTCCCATCTGTCCCTTGCAGTAATCTCATGACAAACAAGTTTTTCATTCTTGGTACCGAATCTAAAATGGTCCCTGGCATATAGAAAAATTACTGAGCCTGATAGGTTCACTCCTCTATCTAAAACGTTACAGTGGCTTCTCATTTGGTGGAGATAAGCACAGGGTGGTTTGGAAGAGCAAAGGAGGGTCTCAGAATCCATACTTGGGGGAGAGTGGCTTGGAGTTGACTTCACAAGGACTTCAGTCTAGAAAAGCAGCAAAGAGCTAACTAGCTGCAGCCAGGGCGGAAGACATTGTAAATAGATAACAGCATGTGCAAATGTAAGGAAGTGTGGAACAACAGTTAAGGCTTTATGGCTAGAACGTAGGTACTAATGATTAGTATGTTACATTTAATCCTCCCTGAGGGAGGTATTATTATTTTCCTTAAAATAGAGGACAAAGACTTTGGCTATACCAAGATTTCAAACTCTTCAGCACTTTTCTGTGGTGGACGTGAGGGTGGAAATGGATGTCAGAGAAGATTTTTGAAACAATGAAAGAATCTTCTTAAAGAGAAAGTTGAACTGGGGGGTGGGTAGGGAGGAAAATGTGCAATAATAAATGGAAATTCAAGTTTTCTGTAAACTTTTGTTAAAATATCAATTAGAAAATAATAACAAAGACTTTTTAATTTACTTTTGAACCTAAAATTAAAAAAAATAATAAGACACCTACCCCCAAAAAACCCACCTCAGACTTGCTGCCATCAGGTAGTTTCCGTCTCATAACAAGTTAACATGAACAAGGGCGGGCAGCACAACTCGATGCTCCTTACTGTGCCACCACAACTCCATTGAATGGAGAAGAGCTGAAGTGAATGGAAAAGTGATGATGGAAAGAAGCTGAACAGATTGCAGAGGGCAGCTAGAGAAGATAAAGTACTTTAATCACTCACTGCTGTTGTGTCTATCCTATTAACATTGAGAGGAATAACATTAACATTGAAAAGCCTGAGAATCCCAGAATACTTAATTATGTGCATGTAAAACATAGACCAAGAAGCAGTTGTTTGAACAAGAGAACCCTGCATGATTGATCAGGAAAGTTAGGCACTAGAGTTGTATTTTTTCTTTTTCTTTTTTTTTGTATCCTTTCTTCATACCTGTTCAATCTGTATGCTGAGCAAATGAGTCAAGAAGTTGGACGATATGAGGAAGAATGTGGCATCCGGGTTGCAGGAAGACTCAACAATGGTCATTATGCAGATGACACAACCTTGTCTGCAGAAAGTGAAGACTTGAAATGTTTGCTGTAGAACCTCAAAGACTGCAGCCTTCACTATCAAGAAAACAAAAGTCCTCACCATTGGACCAATAGGCAACATCATGCTAGATGGAGAAAGACTGAAGTTTTCAACTATTCTTGGATCCACGGTCAATATTTATAGGAGCAGCAGTCAAGAAATCAAAAGACATGTGTTGCATTGGGAAAATGTGCTGTTAAGAATCTCTCCAAAGTGCTACAACACAACAGTGTTCATTTAAAGGCTAAGGTGTGCCTGATGCAAATCATGGTATTTTCAATTTCTGAAGCCCCTCAGCCTTTCTCCCTTCCTCTTGAACTGGAAACCATAGATCATTTTATCATCCCCAATTTTGTTTTTCCAGAATGCATACACAATGCACTCTTTCCTGATTAGCTTCTTTTTTTCTTTTTTAAAAAATTTATTATTTTGTGTGTGTACCATCAAATCAGATCTGACTGGTACAGGAGGAGATTGTTCCTCCTTCTCCAGCAGAGCATCTGGTGGATTTGAACCATGTACCTCTGGGATTGTAGTGCAGCTTCTTGCCACTAGGCCACCAGAGCTCACCTGATTAGGTTCTTTTAGTTAGAAATATGCATTAAAAATTCTTTTCTTTTCTTTCATTAATTGATAATATATTCATTTTTTTTGTACTTGTTATGCGCTTGTGGCTCTTAGCGACCCTATATACAATAATTCCGAAACCTGCTATGTTCTGAGCTAATCTTATTGTCTCTGACACATCTACCTTTATTACCCCAGTCACTGAGTATCTCATTGAGGGTTTTCCTCTCTTGTGCTGTCCCTCCATCCTTCCAAGCATGATGTCCCTCCCCAAGGACTCCTTCCAACATGCCCAAAGTATGTCAGACAAAGCTTCAGAATCCTTCCTCCAAGGAGCAGTCTAGTTTCACCCTCTCTAGGACAAACCTGTTTGTTCTCATAGCAGTCCAGGGTATATTCAACACTCTTCTCTAGCACCAAAGGCATCCATTCTCCTTCTCTCATCCCTAGTCATTGTCCAGGATGTTCCTTAATTGGTTTTCCATTCCCATATTGAAGGAGATCTTAGTGGTTTCTAGTTTTTTAGTGATTATGAATAAAGGCACCATAAACTCACATAAAGGCATTTGTGTGAGCGTAAATTTTCAAGTTAGTCATATAATACCTAGGAACACAATTTTCAGTTCATACCAGAAGAGTATGTTTGTAGTTATCAGGACCTACTATCTTAGCTTGGGTTTTATAGAGAAGCAAAACTAGTGAAACACAGATACATATATTCAGAGTTGCTATGCATTTCACCACCCTCACCGCTAAAGAACACCCTGGTTGCACTTATGCCAAGACAGATTTGTTTGTTCTTTTTTTTTTTTTTTGAATGGAAACCCAAAATCTCTGCAAATGTTTATGAAAACCAACAAAATATAATCATAGAAAAAAAAAATAGCTGATGAATTCACCACAAATTAAAGAAGGACAACATAGGAGTGTTACCTGGTTGCCCTAGAATCTAGCACAGGGCCAAAATCAGGCTCAAGAAAAGGGTTAAAAAAGGTACAATAATGAATGCCATTTGCTAATGGCTTAATATGTCATCTCATAGTAAAGTAAGAAAGGATCATAATGTTTCCTTGTTTTTGTTGCTTGGTGTTTTTTTCAATCTCTGGCAGAACTGGGGTCCATCAGCAGTCAGATGTGGTCAGTTTCTTCAATTTCCACATTTGTTTCTTATAGAAGAACCTTCCAGATCCCCAGGCCCACCTTGTCTCCACTGACTAAAATATAAGTTCTCTGAGGAGATGGATTGTATTTACTAATAGATCACCAAAAAGGTAGCAGCGTGACTCCATACTTGAGCGCGATGCCCTGCAGCGTGTCGCCGGCGCAGACCCGATGCTCCACATGGCGCTCGATGACGCCGGCGCCCAGTGGCGCCCGCACGCTCGCGGTGCTGCCGTACGAGCCGGTTTTGGTGCGGGCCAGGCTCAGCGACAGCTCGGCCTCCTCGGCCTCGGAGCCCGAGCGTGAGCGCGGCGGCGGCGAAGGAGCCCAGGGCCTGGCGGCGCGGGGACTGCTTTCCCCTGTTTGTTCTTTTGACAGTCCATGGGGTATTCATGGACTGCTATTCATGACTGCCCATGTGATATTCATAGGTATCCATGGAGTACTCTTCTTCAACACCACAGTTCAAAGGCATCAATTCTTCTTCAGTCTTCCTTAATTAATGTCCAACTTTCAGTAGCATAGGAACCAATTGAAAATACCATGGCTTGGATGAGGTGCACCTTAGTATTTAAACTGACATCTTTGCTCTTTGGCCCTCTGTAGAGATCCTTGACAGCAGATTCCTCCAGTGCAACACGTCTTTTGATTTCTTGACTACTGCTTCTGTGGGTGTTGATTATGGATCCAAGTAAAACGAAATCATTGACAACTTCAGTCTTTTCTCCATCTGTCATGATATTACCTATTGGTCCAGTGGTGAGGATTTTTGTTTTCTTATGAGATATAATTAATATTGAAGGGGGTGAGGATTTTTGTTTTCTTATTATGAGATGTAATTAATGCTGAAAGGTGTATAATCTTTGATATTCTGCAGTCTTCTTCACTTTTTGCAAGCAAAGTTGTGTCATTTATATAATGCAGGTTGTTGATGAGTCTTCCTTTGATCTTGATGCCACATTCCTCTTCATAAAGTTCAGTTTCTCTAATGGTTTCCTCAGCATACAAATAGAATAGGTATGAAAAAAGAATACAACCCTGGCGCACACCTTTCCTGATTTTATTTTTTTTCTTGTTGTTTCACATCAAATTGGATCCAACTAGCACAGAAGGAGATTGCCCCACCTTCTCCAGCAGAGCACCTGGTAGATTCAAACCATGTGCCTTTGGGATTACTGCTCAGCATCTTGCCGCTAGGCCACCAGAGCTCCCTTATATCTTTTCTGATTTTAAAATGATGTCATGTTCCCTTGTTCTGTTCAGACAGCTGCTTCTTGGTCTAGGTACAATTTTCGCATGAGTACAATTAAGTGTTTTGTGATTCCTATTATCTCAGTGTTATCCATAATTTGTTATGATCCACACAGTAGAAATCCAGATTCAGGGTACCAGCTCCATAGGAAGACTCACTCACATTATCCAATGTAGGGGAAGGTTTTTTGTCTCTTTTCAGTCTTTTTCTCTCTTCAGCCATTCCTGGTGACCCAATGGTTGGTATAAGCCCCTTCATTTTCACTTACTTGCTCAATCTGCTCTTTTATATCTCAGTAAAGATTGCTTTAAGACACACTCTTCACCATTACTGCTTCTTCAAAATGTTGTTGTTGTTGGGGCAATGGAGTCAGGGCATGGTGAGCACAAGGCCTGTTGTTGTTATGTGCTGTCAAGTCCCTTGTTACTCATAGTGACCCTGTGTACAATAACCCTAAACCCTGCTCTATCCCTTGCCAATCTCATTGTCTCTGACAACGCCTATCCCCATTTCCCCGTGACTGAATCAATCCATCTCATCGAGGGTCTTCTTCTCCTGTGCTGTCCCTCCACCCTTCTAAGCATGTTGTCCCTCTTAAAATAAGGACACTTATTTACAGATGGGATTATAACTACCAAGTATACACCCAGAATTGATGCCTTTGAGCTAATGTGTTGGAAAAAAATATTGAACATCCTATGGTCTGCCAAAAGAACAAACAAATATGTCTTGGAGAAAGTGCAGCCAGACTGCTCCTTGGAGGCAATACCAATAAATAAAACTTTGCCTCATGTACTTTGGGCGTGTTGCTAGGAGAGGCTATTCCTTGGAGAGGGACATGATGTTCAGAAAGGCAAAAGGTTAGCAAAGGAGAGGAAGACCCTCAACCAGGTGGATCAACACAGTGACACCGCTTTGGGTCAGGAAGTGTGAAGACAGCACAGGATAGAATAGGGCTCAAATCTGTTGATCATAGGGCCACTATGGATCATGTTTGACTCAATGGCATTGCTGTTGATTCTGATCCATTGTAGAACTTTGCCATACGGCTTCCACAGTCATCTGTCTTCACCCCACTAACAACTACAGCAAGAGGGCTTCTCAAGACCATAAATCTTTACCGAAGCTGACCTGCCTCATCTTTCTCCCTTGGAGCAGCTGGTTGGTTCAAACTGCTGACCTTTTGGTTAGCAGCTGACTGCTTAAGCACTGCACCATCAGGACTCCTTAACTAGAGGTCTGTTGGGGTTAAGATTTATACCACCTGTTTTTTTTGGGGACACAATTCAATCCATGAGACAAATATACTATTTACAGAAAAATTAAACAGCAGTGCATTATATTATTTATCTGTCTTTATGCAGAAAAAATGTTAAGACATATATAAAAAGAATACAAAGTGGTGATTTTTTGATGAGGGAAATGGAGAAATGAGATGGAGAAGATGCGTACCAGGTTTTTCATTTTTTAAATCTTTTTTTAAAAATGTTATTATTATTTTGTGTGTGTTTGCCATCTAATCAGATCTGACTGGTACAGGAGGAGATTTCCCCTCCTTCTTCAGTAGTGGATTTGAACCCTGTGCCTCTGGGATTGCAGTGCAGCTTCTTGACACTAGGCCACCAGGGCTCCCTTTATTTTTTTAATCTTAGAGAAATGTATCTATTGAAAAATGGATCTCTGGTGGCATAATATGTAGGGAGCTGTACCCCTAACCTGAAGGCAGCCCCTTTTCTGGTAGTTTGGATTCACCAGGGGCCCTGCACTGGAATATGTGAAGGGAAGGTCAATCTTAAATGAATAGATGATCCCACATTATCTGTACTGCAGATAACAATCTGGAACAGCATTATAGATTAAAAATGGAGGTTGTTGTTGTTGTTGTTGTTGTTGTGTACCATAGAGTCGGAACTGACCCATAGCTATCCCTCCAGGAAGCTTTCAGCGGCAATTAATGGCATAGGAGGAGATTGCTCAGCCTTCTCCCAAGGAGCAGCTGCTGGCCTTGAACTGCATGCCTTCAGGATTGGGGGTAGAAGGGAGGAGGAAAAAAGAAATCATAAATAGAGTAAATGGGTGAAGGGAATAAAAATAATATAAGAAAAGGGTTTGCGTAGACATTGTAATGAGTGAATTGCATTAATCAGGGTCATTAATGCCTATGAATGACTGTCAAAAAAGCCAGTGTGATTTGTAAACTTCCCATCAAATAAAATAGATTTTTTTTAAAAAAGTATCCATCAGCTTCTCCATGAGAGAAAGATGAGCAGTCTCCTCCCAGGTAATACATAGCCTCTCTTGTTAGCAATGAGATAATCTAAAAAAAAATTTTTTTTGAAGGCAATATGGAAAAAATTGAAATTTGTTCAAATTGGATGGAGGGTTGAATCTAGTCTGTATGTTTGAAATATTGCACAAAAAAGAGAAAGATCTAAACAGACATTTCTTCAAGCTTCAAATACTATTAAGAATTTATGCAAATATTCATAGCAGCTTTTAAATAATAGCAAAAATCTGGAAACATCCCAACTTGCTGTCATGATGTGACTGCATAAATGAGCAGTGGTCTATCCATCCAGTGGAATGATGCTGAGCAATACGTAGAGCAAGCTACTGGCATACACAACAACATGCATGAATTTCAAAAGCTGACTGTTAAGGGAAGAGTAGTGGAAAATAGTAATTAACATTAGAAAGCACAATGTACATGAATGAATGTATAAAATACAATTTATATGAATGAAATTAAAAGGGGGAATTGATTATTTTTGTTTGTTTGTTTTTTAATTTTGTGTATTTTTAAAGGTTTTTTTTAATGGATCAATTTTTAAAAAGTCCTGCCCTGGGTGTGCTCACCAAGTTGTGCCAAGAAATCTGGAGAACAACCACTTGGCCAACTGACTGGAAGAGGTCTATCTATATTTGTTCCCATCCCAAAGAAGGGTGACCCAACTGAGTGTGGAAACTACAG
>NW_006399790.1:16468975-16500835 GCF_000299155.1 Elephantulus edwardii
TATGAGGTGGATTGATTCAGTGACTGGGGTAATCGGGATGGGTGTGTCAGAGGCAATGTGATTGGCACAGGATAGAGCAGGGATTAGGGCTGTTGTACATAGGGTCGCTATGAGTCGCAAACGACTCGACAGCACGTAACAACAACAAAAACAACAGATTAATAGTAATTAATATAGAATGTATATGAGTGGTGATATAAAACACAAAAAACATAAGGTTGGGTAAAACAAGCCATACATATTCCATTTATATGAAGTGTTCACAAATGCAAATCAGAAAAGTGATTGCTTCTCTTAAGGGCTGTATTCACCGAAAACGTCCAAGAGAGGACTTTGGAGGTGATTGAAATCTACTCTGTCTTGATGGGTATTTGGTGGTGGTTTTTGTTAGATCCCATCGAGTTGAGTAAGACTCATAGTGACTCAGTTAACAGCTATACTGAAACTTGCCTATCCTTGCCATCCTCATAATTTCTGAGACTCTAGAGGCCATTGCTGAAGTCACAGTGTCAATCCATATCATTGGGGGTCTGTTTCTCCTTAGCTTAGCCTCCATCTTTCCAAGCATGATGTTCCTCTCCAAGGAATACCCTCACCTAACTACATGTCAAAGACGAAGCTTTGTCATCCTTGCCTCCAAGGAGCACTCTGACTGCATTCTTTACAGAACATTTGTGTTCTTTGGCAGTTCATGAGATATTCAATACTGTTTCCCAGCACCACAACTCAAAGGCATCAATTCTTCTTCTGTCATCCTTATTCATTGTCCAGCTTTGTGATACATAGCAATTGATTAGGAAGACCATGGCCTGAATCAGGTGCACCTTAGTCTTCAAACTGACAGCATTGCTCTGTGATTAGATGGTTGTATAATTTGTTAAAATCTTATCAAGTTGTTGTCTCCCGTAGAGTCAGAACCGACCCATAGCCGACTTTCCTGCGGGTTTTCAAAGGTAGTTATTTGCCCAAGAAGAGATTGCCCATCCTTCTCCCACAGAGCAGCTGGTGGCCTCAAACCACATGCCTTGGGACTGCAGCACAGCTTCTTCCCACTAAAATCAGTGGCTTTATGTAAATTACATTTCAATTAAAAATAAGGGAAAATACCAGAGACAAGTTACTGTGTCTCAGAGGCAGTCTTAGCTTAGTGTACAGAGAAGAATTACTTTCTAAACACCTCTCCCGATTTCCCCTCCTCAGAATTAGAAACAGCAATAGCCTGCTGTGGATGGAAGGATTGAAGCCTTGTATAATGGAATTTGCTGTGACTTCAGCTGATCATGCCTTGATGCAATTATAGCTTGGTTGTGTGGAAAGGGTTAAAGCTTGCCATACTCACGCCTAAGATAAGGCAAACTCATGGCCTGATCTGTTTGGCCAATAAGGATACAATGAGTCACTTTCAGATTTAGACTCTTTATAACTTACATAGTCGGCAAAAGAAAGATAATCTAAAGTGCCAACCTCACACACCACACCCCCTACACTGTGATCCTTATCCCCAACACTAAAAAAGGATGATACGAAAGCATAAGGGGCTACATGAGTATAATGAGTTAGGGGACACCTTGTTGCTACCGCAGAGGGGTTTTCTATTCTCCAAATTAGATTCTTTTCTTATGAAGCTGTTCAGAAAGCCCCATGTCCCATTAGAATTTGGAAGGCCGTGAGAGGCTGTCTCTTAACAGCCGCCTGGTGGAGCTAGGCAAGTAGTAGATGGCCTTATAGTAGGCATCCTGTCCTCTCACATTCCACAAGAATTACAGGGCAGTTGGCCAAGACGTAAATAGGCTGTGGTTCAAGTTTCTACCTGTGTGGATAGGTACAAGGTCACCATGGTTCTTTTCCTCTAAAGCCATTTATTTCTTGACAGTGGATACAAACACTGGCGGCCACAGCCCTGGGTGTGTGTTAGGACTTGGGCCTCTCTATATTGCTCTGGCAATGACTTGGTCTGATCATGATTTGGAGGAAATCCTGAGTTCCGATTTTTCAGGTAACTGGATATATGCTTTCCTTATGTAGCCCTTACGTAGAATCCTTATGTAGCTCTAGAGATGGATTCACTTCCTTTAGCCTTATCTTGCTAAAGGAAAGGAAGCACTAGTCTGTGGTAGTTCACAAGTTGCAATATACATTACTTTTTTTATTCTATTTCCTCCCAGTATATAAACTTCATTTTTCTCAATTAAGCTTTCTCTCTTTCTCTCCCTCCTCCCCCACCTTTTCTCTTTTAAGAAAAAATAATTCCTGCATAGAGATCTCATTCTGTGTTAAGGAAAGAGCTTTTAACTGCTGATCAGACCTAACAATTTCAGCCAGTTTCTGTCCAGAGCAAGCAAACTGAGTCAACAGTCCTGCTTCAATGTGGTGTCTGAACAAGGCCTATTCCTGTTTAGGTATATGCCACATGTTACAAGACATTTGGAAAAATTAAGACTAACATTCACAAAGTCAGTAACCGACAGGAAACCTGTGCACTATTTTAAAAATAGCTTATTGGAAGCCTGAGAAAATGTATGCCAACGATCAAAAATACTAGGCACTAGGGAAATAAAATATGCCTCTTGTTTAACTGGCAAAGTCAAAGAGGCCATTGTAAGGGAGAAAAAAAGACGTCTTTCAAAAAAAATGGAAATATGGTTGCTAATGAGGAGAACAGGGAAGTCTGGCAAATATGGCAGCTCCAGTCCAAAGTTGAAATTACATGGCCTGAGAAAGAATGATGAGTTCTTTGCCAGGAATGCTAAAGCTCCTCTCTGAAACATATCCGAGAGAAAGCCAGCTAGAGAATCAATGGGATTACAAGGATTAAAAGGGATTTGACGTGTGGCAGGAGCCTGAGAGGTGGGGGTTTCAGGTTGCTGGTGGCTTAAATGGCAGAGCTTTGGGGGAGGACCCAGGGAGGTGACTGAGTAGAAGTCTTATCTTCTCTCTCAGTCTCTTCCTATTTCATCATCTTGCTGGTCTTTGCCTGAATTGGCTTTGCAACTGCTGCTCTTTGTCTGGAATGTTCTTTTTCCGCTTCACCCTGGCCTTATCTTGTTTATCTCCAAATTGGAATGCCTCTAGTTTGTAGAAGTCTTTGAACTGGGCTTACTCTGTAAGCAAACAATTTGTCACCTAAACTACTCTGGTAGTTTCTGTACCTGCTGAGCTCATTAACCGGAAGTGTTGTCAGGTGCCACGCTGTCACAGCGACAGTACAACGCAGCTGTCAGTACTCTTTACCATAATTCAAATGCGTCAAGTCTTTGTGGTGTTGTTTGGGTGTTTTTTAAAAAAATAAACTGGTCAGGTTTTGAATGTATTTGAGGCACTGAGGGGAAAAAACCCTAAAAATCCATGACTTGGTTTTTATTTTATTTCTTGATTGCTACTTCCATAGGCATTGATTGTGGATCCAAGTAAAATGAAATTCTTGACCATTTCAGTCTTTTCTGTGTCTAACATGATGCTGCATATTGGCCCAGTGATGAGGATTTTTTTTCCCTTTTATGTTGAGGTGCAGTCCATACTGAAGGCTTTGATCTTCACTGCTTTCAAGTCCTCTTGCTTTCAGCAAGTTGTTAATGAGTCTTCTTCCAATCCTGATACTGTGTTCTTCATGTAGACAGTTTTCTCTGATTATTCACTCAGCATACAAATTGAGTGAGTATGGTAAAAGGATGCTCTCTTGTCATAATTTTAAACCACAAAGTAGCCCCTTGATGTGTTTGACTGTCTGCCTCTTGGTCTATGTACATGTTTTATATAAGCATAAAAAGTGTCCCAGAATTCTCATTCCTTGCAGTGTCACCCATAATTTGTTATGATTCACACAGTGAAGGTGCCTTTTGCATAGTCAGGAGCATTGTTGTTGTTATTAAGTGCCATCTCATAGCCACCCTGATATTTCACCATCCACAGTAATCTCTGCTGTGCTCAAGCCTGTTGTTAGGGCCACTGTGCCAATCCGCCTTGTTGAAGTCTTCCTCTCTTTCACAGACCTTCCACTTAACCAAGCATGATGTCCTTCTCCAGGAACTACTGGGCTCTCCTGCTAACATTTCCAAAATATGTGTGACCAAGTCTCACTATCCTTTTCTTTTTTTTTTTAAATTTCAGATGTTTTTATTAAGTCATCTCTAGTTTTTTTTTTCACAAAGAATTTTTTTTAGTACTTTTAATGAAGATTTACAGAGATTTTGGATTTCCATTCATTCATTGCTGCACTTCTCTCCCCGCCCAGACTATCCTTGTTTTCAAAGAGCACCCAACTACACTTCTTCCGAGATACACTTGTTTATTCTTTTGGCAGTCCATGATAACATTCAGCATTCTTTAATTTTTTTTTATTATTTTTGTGTGAGTGTACCGTCAAATCATATCTGACTGGTACAGGAGGAGATTGTCCCTCCTTCCCCGGCAGAGCATCTGGTGGATTTGAACCGTGGACCTCTGGGATTGTAGTTGCAGCTCCTTGCCACTAGGCCACCAGAGCTCCCTATTTTAATACTTTTTTAGAAATAATTTTAATGAACATTTACAGAGAGTTTGGATTTCCATTCATTCATTGCTGCACTTCTCTCCCCGCCTAGCTCTCTTCCCCAGCATTCACCATTCTTAGCCAACACCACAATCCAAGGGCCTACATTCTTCGCTCTTCTTTAGTCGCAAGCAGGGATGGGCATTTGATGTCCTTTGCTCCTAGAGAAGGAATGGCTGAACAAGAAGCTAGGCAACCTAGTCACCCTTCGCTCAGTAGCTATGCGAGACTGACACCTGCTGGTCATGCTGCATAGGTGCATAAGTTTCATAATCACCCTATACCTTCTACCCTTAACATTTATTGTACTGTTCATTTTGCATGAATTATCTAATTTAAAACTCACAACAGGCACCAGAGATTAGTGGGTGGATGGGTGGGGACAGGCAAGGTGCAGTGAGGATTCGATGAGACATAGTGATAAAAAGCTTCAATTTAATTGCAATTATTATTATTATTATTATAAAACATGTTAGATGCCATTGAGTTGAGTACGACTCAGCGATCCTGTGAAGAGCAGATCTGAACCCTGTTCTACCCGGTGCCATCCTCATCATCTCTTACACACTTTGATCTGTAGTTGCAGTCACTGTGTCAGTCTATCTCATTGAGGGTATTCTTCTCTTTCACTGACCCTTTCCAGGCATGTTATCACTTTCCAAGTAATAACCTCTCCTAACAACATGCCCAAAATATGTGAGAAGAGGTTTCAACACCTTTGACTCCAAAGAGCACTCTGGCTCACTTTTTTTAAGATATACCTGTTGTTTTTTTTGGCAGTTCAGGGATATTCAGTCTATGGATTGGATAGTCAATGATTCAGGAATATTATAAACATAATGTATATGAATGAATGTATGAAAACCAATTTTAAAAAAGAAAAACTTTCTAGTTTTGTTTTTTCATGACAAATTATTTTATTTCTTGCAATTAATTTTTTTAATTTTACACTGGTTTACCTGCAAAGTTTGTATACATTGCCCCTCATACCAGATCTCACTCCTCCCCAGCCCCCCTCACCATCAAACCATGTGACACCATGTTATCCCCACGCCCATCTCCACCCCTGTGCTCCCTGTCCCCCTTAGATCTTCATACACGTTTTACTAGTTATCTGTCTCTACAGTAATGTTTTATACAGTATTTGTCGTTATTTATAGATGATTTGTTCTTTGTTTTATATTTCACAATTATCTGCTTTATCTTTTTTATTTATTTAAAAATAGTTGTGCCAATGTCATAACAAGGTTTATGGGAGTCACATGTCATACAAAAGCATGAACACATAATCATCATGCTCATAAATCAGAAAAGGATCTCTGCTTTATTTTTATCAACTTCTTTCTATCTTATGTTGGGTCATTTCTCAGTTTTTTTCCTAACTTCTGAAATGGAAAGCTTGAGTAATTTTCTCCTAAATTTTTATTTTTGGTTAAATGAATCTAAGATTATATGTTTTTCATTAAATACCACTTTGCCTATGATCAACACTGCCAAGAGAACTAACAAGTCTGTGTTGGAAAGGGTGAAACCAAGCTACTTCTTGGAGGCAAGGATTTTGAGGCTCTGTCTTACATACATTGGGCATGTTGACAGGATGGACCAGTCCTTGGAGAATGACATCATGCTTGGAGGGGTAGAGGAGAGGAAGACCCTGGATGAAATAGATTGACGCAGTGGCTAGAGTAATGAGGATAGGTGTGTCACAGACAGTGAGATTGGCTCAGGACAGAGCAGAGTTTAGAGCTGTTTTGAATGGGGTCGTTGTGAGTCTGAGTCTTACTCAACTGGACAGCACATTACAACCACCACAATAACAATAATAGCAACAGACTTTGATATGTACTTCTCTCGTTATCATTCACTTGTAAAGCTTTAGTTAAATTCCTCTTTAATTGAAGAATTAAAACAAATTCAAAACAACTCAGTAAAGGGAATATTATTAATTAAATTTTACCTACAAATGATCTTTGTTAAACAAATATAAACTGATTTAATCATTAGAGTAAAATTTTGGGGACAGTACCTTTACACCTAATTGGTTCTGGAGAAATATTTATTGAAGTAATGTACAATGCCATGAACTTTCAGAAGATTTAGCAAGTCTAGAAGTACAGCCAGAATGCTTCTTAGGAACAAAGACAGAAAGTTTTGTCTTTTGTAATTTAAACAAGTTATCAGGAGGGACTCGTCCCTAGAAGGCCTCATGCCTGGAAAGGTGGTGGTGGTTGTGATATGTGCCATCAAGTTGCTTGCGCCTCATAGTGACCCACTGCAGCTCTCAAGCCTGCCTTGTCGTGAGCCAGTCTCACTGATTCTGACACACCAGCCCCCATTGCCCCAGTTAATGTATCAATCCATCTCATTCGGGGTCTTCCTCTCCTACGCTGTCCCTCCACACTTCTGAGTATGATGTTCTTCTCCAAGGACTGGTCCCTCCTGGCCATGTGCCCAAAGTATGTGAGATGGAGCTTCAAAATGCTAGCCTCCAAGAAGAAACTTGGTTTCACTCTCGCCAAGACAGACTTTTTTGTTTTCTTGGTGGTCCACGGTATGTTCAAGACTCTTCTGCAGCACCACAACTCGACAGCATTATTTCTTCTTTGTCCAGCTCTCTGATGCATAGCAAGCAATTGCGAAGATCATGGCCTGGATTAGGTTCACCTTAGTCTCTAGAATGACGTTGCTTTTCAGTCCTCTGGAGAAGTCCCTGACAGCAGATTTTTCCCAATGCAATTATTCATATTTTGATTTCCTGACTGCTGGTGTTCAGTGTTGATTGTGGAGTCGAGCAGGCTGTAATTGTTAACAACTTCAATCTCTTCTCCGTCCATCATGGTGCTGCCAGTTGGCCCAGTCGTGAGAATCTTTATCTTCCTGATGTTGAGCTTCAATCTATATTGAAGACTACAATCTTGACCTTCTGCAACAAGCACTTCAGGTCATCTTCTGTTTCAGCAAGCAAGGTTGTGTCATCTGCATAATGTAGGTTGTTGGTGAGACTTCCTCCAATTCCAATGCCACATTCCTCCTCATAAAGCCCTGCTTCCTGAATGATACACAGAAATTAGATTGTGGAACAGGTTTGAGGCCTTGAACAGTCGCTCTGGACCCTAAATACACTTAGTTTTGATCATGTCAGCACTCAGCTCTGGAAGAGTGTCTACCACTTCAGTTCTAGCCTGCTTCTACGACTTCAGTTCCCATTTATTCCTCCAACTCCTGTGGGCTGACCTTTGCCATCATGACTTGACTATGAAACTTCTCTTCTGAGATCAGAAGTTGACATATACAGAGGTTGCTTTCCCAGTCCTCATCTACTGGGCCTGGCTGAGACATCAGACATGGGTTCCCAGCCTCCTCTGTGAAATTCCCCCCTCCCTCAAGTCCTCTGACTCTGCTCCTGTCTGACCCCATCTTTCTATTCACACTTTCCATTGCTTCAGGCCCCAGTCTATGCTGTCCGCTGGGACCTTGGAAACCTCCCCAGTCTCCTGCTTCACACAATTGCAGGTGACCTGCAGTCTCCACTCAGAGTCCCCTTCTTAGGCAGCTTTTGCTAATCTCACCCATAACACCTGGGCTTGCCTCTATTCCAGAAGGAGGATGTCTTCCCCCTCCAGGTTATCACAGGCAGGAAGCACCTGCTCTTAACTCGGGGTCTCAAGGACACGTAATGGTGCCTGGTTCTGAGCCAGGGATTGATAATACCAGGTGTCTCTTTCCCCCCTCACCTCCCTTTCTTTCTTTAATCTTTTGGTTTTGTTACTGTTGTTGAGAATATACACAGCAGAAGGTACATCAGTTCAACAATTGCTACATGTACAATTCAGTGACACTGATTCCTTTTAAGAGTTCCACAGTTATTCTCACCTTTCTTTTCTGAGTTGTTCATAATTAGCATAAAATTGTTGTTGTTACTCTGTGCTGTTAAGTCAGAATTGACGCCTTTGTGACCCTCCAGTGAGTTTTCAGAGGCAGTAAATTGCACAGGAGGAGATTGCCCATCCTTTTCCTGTGCAGCAGTTGGTGGATTCAAACTGAGTGCCTTTGGAATTGCAGTGCAGCTTCTTAGTACTAGGTCTCCAGAGCTCCCAAATAGAAACTTACTGTCCCTTAAGTTTTCTATATAATCTTTTGAGTCAGTTTTATAGTTTGTTCCCATCTAGAGATAATAGATCTTAAAAAGGCATAATGCCCAAAGCATACATTCTGTACTAGTTAAGCTAGACAATTGTTTGGTTTTAAGAAGACTTTAGAAAATATCTTTGGTGTAAGGTTTAAAGGCTATCTCAGGGTAAGAGTTTGAGGCAAGAGTTTCAGCCTCCTTGGCTCCATACATCTGGATCCCATGAGATTTTGAAATTCTATTGTGAATTTCCCCCCTTTTGATCAGGATTCTTTATGGGCTCTTGTTGATCAAAACATCCAGTAATGGTAGTCAGTGCCGTTCAGTTCTTCTGATCTTGCGGCAGTGAAGGTAGTTAGTTGTTCACAGAGATACATGCTTGTTGCCTCTTGAACTCTATGGTTATGTATTTGGAAGTTGAGAGTGGCTAGGGCACAAACATAGGATTCCTAAGAGCCCAGGAATTTCCAGGAAACAAGATGGCAGGTGGCGGAAGGAAAAGCTGTTGCAGAAAGCAGGAAAGAGAGGCTGTCAAGCCAGTTTTGTCTGCTCTGGGCAAGTGGCCACAAGGGCCACCTCTATCAACCCCCATAAAGGCTCCATAAATATGTATTGGGTCTATGACATCTATTAACAGGTCTATTAAAACATTCAGGATTTTTTTTTTAAATGTGTATTGGATCAGTCGAGAGGCACCATGAGAGGCCCTTGAGCGCTTGCTGTTAGTAAAGATAATTTGGCAAGCAGAAGAGAGAGAAGTGGTACCAGAGGCTCGTGGGGGTGGGGACACACCCAGCTGTGGTAGACGCTGTCAGGCCTATGTGCAGGGTGGCTTCTGAACACTGAGGGTCTCCGGGTCCCTGCCTGCAGCTTTGTCTCTTGGACCAGGCTGGTTGAGCACTTGTGGCAACAGTTCCTTCATGGGCCTGGGGGTGGCTTCAGGGTGCCCAACTATCCTGGCTTGTCTGAGACTGCGACCTTTCCCAGGAAACAAGACTTTCATTTTCTAACCTGAACAATCTCATGCACACTGGGACAGTTGGGCACCTTGGGTAACGGCTGGAGAGGGCCATCCATCTCAAACAGTCCTTCCTCTGCCTTTTTGAGCATAGGCAACTGAAGGAGGCCTTGGCCTAAATTACAACCCCGTCAGGACCCAGTTTTGATGGAGGAGGCATGGGCATGGTTCCTCTCTCTTAGAGGGGTAACCCTGAGGAATACTCAGCAGGGTTTGGCCCTAGGTATACTTTGGGAACATTTTTTTGGCGGGAGGGGGCGCAAGTGTACACATCAGAGCTTTGAACTGACCTTCATTGTCATTAGGTGGGGTCTGTGTATGGTCCTAGTCTCTCTTGAGAAGTTCTCAAACCTTGGCAAATGTATGCACTGTGAACTGAGGCATGGGTGCGTTCTCAGCTGATGAGAAGCCAGTGTCATTGTGTTTTGAGGGAAGTGGTGCCCATACCCTGGTCTCCAGAGAGGCCTCCCTTCTGAGGAGACCTGAGTTGAGCTGGTATCTAAGGGACAGTGTTTAACCGTAAAAACTGGCCTGGATCTGGCTGCTTTGGGAGGTGTTACAAGCCAAGGCCTTTGCAAGGATATGGGTGCGTGCTGTCATGCTTACTTATGGCATCTCTTGAGATACAGGCAAAATATAGGCTATCTCCTGGCCATGAGAAGATTATGATAGTTGTTGAATTGGCCCGTCTTATGGTGTGAGTGGCTCAGTCATGACCTGATAGAATTTGTGTGGTTGGTTCTGGGTAGGTTTTGAATACTCCAGTCAGAGATTTCCCATGTCCCTTCAATAAAGATAGAGACTTTTCTTAAGTAGTGATGGCTTGAGTGAAGAGAAATTGTTTTGAGCCTCTCAGTGGGGAACAAGTCTCAAATTCATCTTGAGAGATTCCAATTAAATGGTTATATGCAGAAGCTTCTTAGAGGAAACAAAATTTCTCCTTTCTTAAAAAAAGAGTTGCACTTGCACCTACGGCAGGTGTCAGTATAATTAAAACCCACCCGTGGCTCAAAAAAAAAATAGAAAAAAAGAGTTGCACAGTTCACCAAAGAAGACATTCAGATGGCTAACAAACACATGAAGAAATGTTCAAAATCCCTAGCTCTAAGAGAGATGCAAATCAAAACAACTATGAGATATCATCTCACCCCAGTAAGAATAACAAAATTTAACAGAATATCAAGCAACAAATACTGGCGAGGTTGTAGAGAAACTGGAACCCTTACTCACTGTTGGTGGGAGTGTAAAATGGTGCAACCACTGTGGAAGGCGGTATGGTGCTTTCTCAAAAAGTTGCAAATAGAGATACCATTTGACCCAGCAGTTCCACTACTGGGAATATACCCTAAAGAGACCATAACCAACATCCAAGCAGATATATGCACACCCATGTTTATTGCGGCTTTTTTCACAATAGCAAGGAGTTGGAAACAACCCAGGTGCCCATCAACAAATGAATGGATAGAGAAGCTGTGGTATATTCACACAATGGAATACTACGCTGCATTGAAAAGCAAGGAACTCATAAAATATTATTAAAAATGGGTGATCCTGGAGGACATTATGCTGAGTGAAGTATCTGAGTGCCTTTGGCCTGGCAGCACAACTCCCTACCACTTAACTACCAATGTTTTGGACACCACATGGAGGATTGCTGTGAGTCAGAACTGATTGGATGGCAGCAAGTTTAGTTTCATTTGAGCCAGAGGTAACTACCATACTGCAGCTGGAGTTGATCTCTCCCATGCATGCCACAACTCTGTATTACCCTGAGTTGTGGTTTGGGTTTGGTTTTTTTTCCCTCCCCCTCAAATTTCATCATCATGTTAGGCAGGAAATACTAGTTCTTCATGTTGTTATAGTCTCCCAATCATTTTCATTCTTCTTCTGAGGAAGTAGCCTTGGAACCTGGTTGTTTGGAGGCCGATGTCTTTATTCTCCATGATCCCAGTCGATTAATGGGTACAGGTGCTAGGCAAGGGATGTGATAGGATGGAGGTAATCAGGCGTGTGATGACTTGGCTCATAACAAATAAGTGTCACATCCAGATGTTACTCACAAGAGCAAAGCACTGGAGGGCACTCATTATGAAGATCTTTGGTCAAATACTGTTCCGGGGAGCATGCTGAATCAGACAAGATTATTCAGATCAGATGAAAACATCATTGTCAAAGGAATGAGGGAGGAAGCAAGCCAGAAGTCACAAGTAAGAAGCCGTGACAATGCTATCATGCTGCACCAGTTTCATCAGAGCTCCAGATTCAGACAGTCCTGACCCAGGAAGAAAGGCCTGGTGATCTACTTTCTGCAAATCAGCCAATGAAATCACTATCGAGCTAGGCTGGAACTAAGCCAGAGAAAGGCCACATTCGGTTCCAGTGCAAATGTTGTGAAGTCTAAATGAGAAGAATGGGAATCACAGAACACTTGATTCTGCTTATGTGAAACCTATGCTTAGACCTGGAGGCAGTCATCAGGACAGAGGGGGGAGACACTGCATGGTTCAAAATCAGGAACGGTGGATGCTAGGGATGTGTCCTATCTCCATACCTTTTCAATCTATATGTGGAACAAATAATACGGGAGGCTGGGCTCTATGAGGAGGAATGTGGCATCAGGATTGGAGGGAGATTCATCAGCAGCCTGCGTTATGCAGATGACAACCCTGCTCGCTGAAACTGAGGAGGACCTGAAGTGCTTGCTGCAGAATGTCAAGGACTGCAGCCTTCAATATGGATTGAAGCTCAACATCAAGAAAACAAAGATTCTCACCACCGGGCCAATTGGTAACATCTTGATAGAGGGTGAAGAGATTGAGATTGTCAACAGCTTCAGCTTGCTTGACTTCATAATCAACGCTTGTTACCAGCAGCCAGGAACTAAAAAGATGAATTTGATTGGGAAAATCTGCTATCAGGGACCTCTTCAGAATCCTGAAGAGCAATGATGTCAGTCTAGAGACTAAGGTACACCTGATCCAACCCATGGCCTTTACAATTACTTGCTATGCACCAGAGATCTGGACAATGACTAAGGATGACAGAAGAATCATCGATGCCTTGTAATTGTGGTGTTGGAGAAGAGTTCTTGCACACTTATGTTTATCACAGCTTTGTTCACAATAGCAAGGAGTTGGAAGCAACCTAAGTGCCTATCAACAAACAAATGGATAGAGAAACTGTGGTATATTCACACAATGGAATTATACGCTGCATTGAAAAACAAGGAACTCATGCAATATTATTCAAAATGTGTGACCCTGGAGGACATTATGCTGAGTAAAGTATCTGAGTCACAAAAGGACAAATACTGCATGGTGCCACTGTTGTAAAACAGGACTGACATTGGGGTTGGGGGGAGATGACTGAGATAGATGGGTTCAATATGTATACTGCATTGAAACAGATGAGGGAGAAAACTGTTTAAAAGGGATATGTGATTAGGTATTTTTGTCATGACTGGGAGTCCAGAGTTGAAGGCTGCAAAGTGGAATGGACCTGGGGAGAGGGATTGTAAAACAATGAAACCATTTTTCTTTAACTTTTCCAAGAGGATAGTGTACTAGGGAGGAGGGTTGGGAGGGGAGAAAAGTGCAACAATGAATGAATGGAAATATTTTTTTTAAAAAAAGAGGAGTTCTGAACATAATTATAGACTTCCAAGCGGAAGAACAGATAGGCTTTGGGGAGAGTGTGATCAGAGTGCTCCTTGGGGCAAGGATGGTGAAGCCTCATTTCACATATCTGAGGCATGTAGTTAGAGGAGAGGCTATTCCTTGGGAAGGGACATCATGCTGGGAAAAGTCAGTTAAAGGTCAGTGAAAGAGAGGAAAAGATGGATTGACACAATGACTGCGGCAGTGGGCTCGAGTGTGTCAGAAATGATTAGGATGGATGGCACAGGATAGGATTCAGATCTGTTGTACATACAGTTGCTATGAATTGTATTCAAGTTAATGGCACCGAACAACAACGACAGCAGAATTTCTATTAGGGAGCTCTGGTGGCATAGTTCATAGAACAGTAAAGTTTCTATTATAAGCAAAATGACTAAATGTTCACAAAACTAACTCATCTCAATGCTCTCATTGGCAGCTGATAACTGGGGATGGCGCATGATCAGGCAGCATTTTCTTCCGTTGTGCATGGTGTCGCCATAATTGAGGGGGGCTGACTGAGCGGTAGTAACAACCATTATTTCCATTATGGTTTAATAGTCTCAGTGGAGCTGTGATAACCATCAGCTTCCCAGGACTGTCTTCAGTTTCACAGAAGAAATTAGTTAAAGGATTAAAAGCTGGTAAGGTCAGAAACTGACCAGGTAAGCAAATGTAAGAGAAGTTGAGTCAAAATATTCCAGATGTAGACTGTGATGAGAAGAATGATGCAGATTCTTTACAGATTTGCTTCTTTGGATGCACCTTCCAATATGTTGTGAATTCTGGGAGGCTGACCTGGAGACACAAATCAGAGAACTCCCTTGTCTTGGGCTTCCAGGTCAATGGTAAAATATTGGACGAATGGAGGGAAATTGAGTCGCAGTATTTCCGTTTGTCTGTTTCTCCCCTGTGTGGTTTCCGTGGGGTTGGCTGGTCTTCCCCCTCCCCCAAGCGAACATCATAGTTCCTCTTGTCAGGTAGCCCCTTCCACAGAGCAGATGGCCTCTTTCCCCCTCCCATTAACCATTCTCTCTCTTCGCTACGTTAAGCCTGGGAGTTTTGACTTCCCTGGATTCTGCAGTGTCACATGTGGATTTTCTAAAACCCAGATTTTTGTAAATAGCTGCTTAATTAAATGCTTCATTAAAAAAAATCTAACTGTGCCATCTGTTCCTGCTGGACATGAACTGATTCAGGCTCATTCTTGTATTACGAATTGCTGAGAAGATTGCTGAAGGCACACTTCTAATAAGGATAAGTCAATAGCATTAACTTTCCATTTAAAGAAGTGATTTATAGACAGCCTCTCCAACTAATAATTATGTAAAACTACAAAATGCACACCCCCCAAAGTCCTAAAAGACATTGTATCCAGTAACATCGAGTCTTAAGCCAAAAAGCATTGTGTATTATTTTTTGTTTTTGAAAGGTTGAGTTTTAAAAGATAATTGAGAGCTCTGGTGGCCTGGTGGCAAAGAAGCTGTGCTCCAACCCTGAAAGCATGCGGTTCGAATCTACCAGATGCTATTCCGGAGAAGGAGGGGCAGTCTCCTGTGCCAGTCGGATCTGATTCGATGGCACACAACCAGAAAAATTAAAAAAAAAAAAGGTTATCAGTCTCTAATATGTGTTTGTCTTAATGTCTACTTCCTCTACTATAGATTCCATGATGGGCATACCTATTTTTCTCACTGAGTGACCAAGGAAATTAACCCATTACCACTGAGTCTGTTCTGACTCATAGTGACCCCGTGGGACAGAGTAAACTGTGGCCTAGGGTTTCTGAGGCCGTTATCTTTACAGAAGCAGGCTGTCACATTGTGGCTTGAACTGCCAATCTTTTGGCTAACAAGCAAGCTCTTAACCACTGTACTGCCAGGTCTCCTGTGACCAAAACAGTTGTTTTTGTTAGGTGCCATTGAGTTGAGTACAATTCGTAGCAACCCCATGAACAACAGACCTGACTGAATCCTGCCCTATTCTGTGCCATCCGCACAATCTCTGACACATTGAAGTCCACTGTTGCAGTCACCATGTCAATCTACCTGGTTAAGGGTCTTTCTTTTTTTCGCTGTCTTGCTATCTTCCCAAGCATGATGTCCCTCTCCAAGGACCAGCCTCTCCTAGCAACATGCCCAAAGCATGTGAGACGAAGCTTCACCATCCTTGCCTCCAAGGAGCACTCTGGCTGCACCTTCTCCAAGACATTACCTGTCTTTTCTTTTGGCAGCCCATGGGGTATTCAGCAGTCTTCTCCAACACCACAGCTCAAAGGCATTGATTCTTCTTCTGTCATCCTTATTCATTATCCAGCTCTCAGACACATATCAAGTGCCCAGGACAGTAGTGTTTAAATAATATTAAAAATAACCCATCGCTGTATAGTTTGTTTTGATCCACTAGTACCCTATAGGACAGGGTAGAGATAATGTACAGGGCTTCTGAGGCTGTAAATCCTAAAAGAAGCTAAATGCTTCATCTTTCTCCCACAGAGCGCCTGATGGATTTGAACTGCTGACCTTCTGTTAGCAGTCCAGTGCTTACCCTGTTGTGCCATCATTACTCCTTATCCGAAGAGTAGATAACAAATCATTTTCTTATTTAATTAATGAATGATGCTTCCTTGAAAAAAAGTCAAAAGCTATGATGAAAAAAACAATTGTCGTGGATTGCTGATGAGTCATTTTCTTAATTAGGTGCAGATATAATGAGTTAAATACTTGTTTGGAAATTTTCATCTGTGAGTCATATGGCCTCTTTATGACTTATAATCATATCTTTCTGTGAAGGTGATGTGGGAGTGTGCACAAAATTTTCTGGCTGTCTACTCAATTATATAAAGAGAAGGAGATGGTAGATTACAACCGAACCTGCACAAAGTTGTTTTGGTTTAACTTTAGGAAAGCCGTAACATAATTCAGAGTAAAGGAATCTGTGACACATGCTTTGCTGAGATGTGTCTGTAAAATCAAATGACTCTCTGAAGGGGAGAGGCAGTATCATAAAGAAATCTATAAATACTTGTGATAATAGCATCAACAGAGGTTCTGTAACTTGAACCCTGACACATCACCCAGGAAATAACCCTCATCAGTATATAAGGTATACTGCAGGGTATTAATTTGTAAATGCTTATAAGACATAGTCCATGTCTATGATTGCTTCCTGATTGGTGGACCCATAATCATATTATAATTTGATGATTAATTAAGACATTTTTTTAAAATTTAGATTTTTTTATTTTTCATTTCAATGAACATCTACAGAGTAATTAAGACATTTTATTATGGTTTGGGTGAAAGGTTACTGAAAAATTTAGTTTCCTATTAAACAATTTATTCACAAATTCTCATTCACAAGGCACATTTAGTTGCGACCATTCAGTGTATTCTCACTTTCCTGGGTTCCCCATTTCCATCTCTTTGACCCTTTCAGCCTTCTGAAGTTTTGTTTTGGGGCATATGCTGCCCTTCTGGTTTCATGCGGTTGATTGTTCTGAGAAGCACAGTCGTTGAGGGTGTTACTGTTTACTTTATAGGCCTGTCTGTTATTTACCTGTTTGGTGATCTTCAAGAGTGGATTCAGTTCCAGTGATAGTCTCAAGAGTTTCCCCAGTTTCTATCAGACCAACAAGTCTGATGTCTCCTATGAATTTTGTATTTGTTCCGTATTATTCTCATACTCTATCCAGAACCTTCTATTGTGACCCTGATTGGTGGTTTGTAGTTGTAGCCAGCCATCTGTTCTCAGACTAGTGGAGGCTACGGAGGACTTGCTGGCTTGACTCTGATTTTCTTTTCTCCAAATAGGAAGAGACTAATATTGTATCTTAGATGATCGGCTGCAAGTACATTGATAAAAAATTACCAGAAATTCAAGATAGATTCAGAAGAGACAGTGAAATGAGAGAGATCATTGCTAATGTCACAGACCAATCGATGGAAAATGAAGACTATAAAAAAGATTATCCATTGTGTTTTATTGACGGTGCAAAGGCATTCGAATGTGTGTAACATAAGAAATTCTGAATAACATTGAGAAGAATTGGAATTCTAGAACACTTAATTGTGCTGTGCAGAACTGTACACAAACCAAGAAGGATATTACAAGGGGATATTACATGGTGTGAAACCAGGAAATGTTTGTGTTGACGTGTGTCCTTTCCCCATACCTGTTCGATCTGTGGCATAGTCTGTAGGGAGTTTCTGCTCACCTAGCAACTCTGTAGGAGAAAGAGGAGCACTATTCATCCGTGTCATTTGTAGCCTCAAAAACTTTCTGGAAGAGAGCCCTGCTGGCCTAGTGGCAAGAAGCTGCGCTACAATCCTAAAGGAGTGCGGTTCGAATCCACCAGGTGCTCTGCTGGAGAAGGAGGGGCCATCTCCTCCTGTGCCAGTCGGATCCGATTCAGCAGTACACAACAAGGGGGAAAAATGATTGTAAAGATAAAAATCCAGCAAACCAAACCTTCTGGAGTGTCACCTATGAGTTGATTCTGACTCGATGGCAATGAATAATCAAAATGTAGTCTAAATAAATTATTCAAGAAGCTGGGTTATGTGAAGACGAATATAACATCAGGATTGGAGGAAGACTCAACAGCCACCTCCTTTATTTAGATGACACAATCTTGCTTGTAGAAAGTGAAGAAGATTTGAAATACTGAAGAAAACCAAGAACTGGAGCCTTCAATATGGACTACATGTCAACATCAAGAAAACAAAATCCTCACCACTAGACCAGTAGGCATGGTAAATAGAGAAAAGATTGAAGTTGTCAATGGTTTAATTCTACTTCAATCCACAGTCAACACCCATTCCACAGTCAACACCCATTCCACAGTCATCTTCCGCTGAAGCAGAAGTCAGAGGGTGTGTTTGTGTTGTTGTTAGGTGCCATCGTGTCACCTGTGACTCATAGCAACTCTATGTACAATACCTCTGAACCTTGTTATGTCCTGAGCCAGTCTCACTTTCTCCAACCTTCTGAATGATCTGTTGTATATATAGATTGAAAAGGTATGGAGGCAGGATGCATCCCTGATGCACTCCTTTCCTGATTTTGAACCATGCAGTGTTTCCTTGCTCTGTTCTGACAGCTGCTTCCTGGTCCAATTATAGGTTTTGCATGAGCACAATCAAGTGTTTTGGAATTCCCATTCTCCTCAAGAGTAGCCACAATTTTTTGTGATTTACCAGTCAAATGCCTTTGAATAGTCAATGAAACTCAGATAGACATTCATCTGGTACTCTCTCAGCCAAGATCCATTTGACATTGGCAATAATGTCTCTGGTGCCACAGCCTCTTATAAACCTATGCTCTATTTCTGGTAGTTTTCTGTTGATGGTTGTTGTTGTTGATTGCCTTCGGGTTGAGCACAACTCATAGTGATCCTATGAACAAAAGGCCTGAAGCCCCTCTACAACTATTGACATTTATCAAAGTTCATAGAGTTTCGGGAGACATGTTGTTTAGGAAGTGGATGCCACTCCTGCTTCCAATTGTTGACGGTAGTTCTGGTTATTTTTGGATAGTCCTCAGCAAGATTTTGCTTGCGTATGATATATCAGTGGTATTATTCGATAATTTCCACACTCTGTCTGGTCACCCTCTTTTGGAATGGGAACAAATATGGATCTCTTCCAGTCAGTTGTCCAGGCAGTCATCCTCCAGATTTCCTGGCACAGCTTGGTGAGCACATCCATGGCAGCATCTGTCTTTTGAAATGTGTCAGTTGGTATTTCATCAACTCCTGGGGCCTTGTTTTTTTGCCAGTTCAAAGAACAAATGATAGGAAAGGCATATTTCCTGGGCCTATCTACTGTCAGGGGCCTCTTGAAAGTGCTAAAGAGCAGAGTTGTCAGTTTAAAACTAAGCTGTGCCTGACACAAGCCATGGTATTCTCAGTATCTTCATTTGATTATAGATAAAGAAGACTGAAGAAGAATTGATGCCTTTAAATTACAGTTTTGGCAAAGAATATTGACTGTTCCATGGACTACCAAAAAAAACCCACAAAAAACCAAACCCAAAAACCAAAAAAACAAAACAAAACAAAACAACCCAACCCAACCAACCAACAAACCAAATGCACCCAGAATACTCTATAGAGGCAAAGAGGTGAGACTTCATCTCACATACTTGAGGCATGTTGTTGGGAGCGGTCAGTCCCTAGAAAAAGACATCATGCTTGGAAAGACAAAAGATCAGGGAAGGAGAAAAGAGCCTCAATGAGATGGGTTGACAAAGTGACTGAGACAGTGGACTTGGGCACAGCAGAGATTGTGAGGATGCTGTGGGATAGGGCTAGGTTTCTTTCTGTTGTACCATGAGTCAGAGTCAACTGGACAGCAGCCATAAACAATAACAACTCTCTGGTTAAAGGTGTGTCCTTCCTATGGCCACAATTTATAACCTTCAGAGAATTGTCTCTGTGAGTAAACTTTTTTTTTAAGTTTTGATGCTAGTAATCCTATTGTAATTGGTTTCACTCAACATAATGCCCTCCAGTTTCATTCATGCTATGAGACATTTTGCAAATTTATCATTATTCTTTACCCCAGTGTCTATATTCCATTGTGGTTTTGTTCTAGAAATTGTTTATCCATTCATCTGCTGGTGAGCACTTGAGTTGGTTTTGTCTTTTTGCTATTGATGATCCTTCTCTAATGAACATGAATGTTCACTTATCTATTCTTGTCATGGCTCTTAATTATCTAGGACATAAACCTAGTAGTAGTAGTCGTTGTCTTCCTTTGAATTGGAACCAATTGATAGCTTTCCCCCTCCAGCGGATTTTGGTTTTCGGTTTGTTTGTATTTTTTGGTGGGTGGGTTGGTTGGTTGGTTGGTTGTTTTGCTGTTCAGCTCAGACTCCAGCTCGCATCACTCCAGTGGGTTTTCAAAAGCAGGAAATAGCTTAGGAAGAGATTGCCCATCTTTCTACCACAGAGCAGCCAGTGGATTAAAACCAAGTACTTTTGGGTTGCCAGCGCAATTCCTTACCACTAAGTCACCAGAACACCCTATACCTAGTAGCAGTACTGGAGAATCATATGGGAATCTTAATTTTTAACTTCTTTTTTTTATTTTTTTTTATTTTGTGTGCGTGTACCGTCAAATCAGATCTGACTGGTACAGGAGGATATTGCGCCTCCTTCTCCGGCAGAGCATCTGGTGGATTCGAATTTTTAACTTCTTAAAGAAGCAGTTCCAGAAGGATAAATATTGTATAAAACCATTATTGTAGAATGAGCATGAGGATCCAAGGTGGGGTGGTAGGGAAGCAGTGGGGTGAAGATGTGTGGGGCAGGGGAGATTAATCATGAGGTTGTAAAATTTGAGGAGGGGTGAGGGAATTGGAAGAATCTGGTATGAAAAACAATGTATTTGAATTTTGTAAATAAACTAATGTAATAAAAAAATAAATAGATATGGTTGTTGTTGTTGTTGTTATGTGCCGAGTCGCTTGCGACTCATAGCGACCCTGTGTACAACAGCCCTAAACTCTGCTCTGTCTTGTGCCAATTGCACTGTCTCTGACACTCCCATCCCGATTATCCCAGTCACTGAATCAATCCACCTCATAGAGGGCCTTCCCCTCCTGCGCCGTCCCTCCACCCTCCCAACATGATGTCCCTTTCCAAGGACCGGTGTCTCCTTACAACATGTCCAAAGTATGTTAGATGGAGCCTCAGAATCCTTGCCTCCAATGAGGTACCTGGTTTAACCCTTTCCAGGACGAATCTGTTTGTTTTCCTAGCAGTCCATGGTATTCTCAATACTCTTCTCCAGCACCACAGCTCAAAGGCATCAATTCTCCTTCTATCCTCCTTGGTCCAACTCTCTGATGCATAACAAGTGATTGTGAAGACCATGGCCTGTATCAAGCGCACCATTGCTCTTCAGTACTTTGGAGAGGTCCCATGGCAATGCACCTTTTAATTTCCTGGCTGCTGGTGCCAAGAGTGTTTACTATGGAGCCAAGCAAACTAAAGCTGTGTACAATCTCAATCTCTTCACCATCCATCCTGATGCTGCCAATTGGTCCAGTGGTGAGAATCTTTGTCTTCTTGACATTGAGCCTCAATTCATATTGTGGGCTGCAGTCCTTGACCCTCTGCAGCAGGTGCTTTGGGTCCTCTTCAGTTTCAGCAAGCAGGGTTGTGTCATCTGCATAACGCAGATTGTTGATAGATCGTCCACCAATCCTAACGCCACGCTTCTCCTCATAGAGTCCAGCCTCCCGGATATGGAGAAATAGATATGGAGAAAGGGGGGAAAAAGAAGTGCCATGTTTTCCACAGCTGTGACATTTTACAATGGCAGTGTATGAGAGCTCCTATCTCCTTGCACCCTCACCAGCATTTGTTTTCAGTTTTTTGATTATTGTTATTAAAGCAAAGGAAACCTGGTGGTGTGATACATTACATGTTGGGCTGCGGATCAAAAGGTTGGCGCTTAGAACGAACCAGCAACTCTATGGGAGAAAGATAAACAGTCTTGTAATGATATAGTCTCAGAAACCTAGTAGAGGATCATGTGAGGCTAAATGTACTTGACAACAGGGGTTTTTGTTTTGTTTTGGGGATATTTTCACCAAGAGATGAGATGGTTTATCATTGTTGTTTTGATTGGCATCTTCCTAATGGCAATTATTGTGGACACCTCTCTATGCATTTGTTGACCACTTGAATGCCTTGTTTGTTGAAATCGCTGTTCATATCGTTTGCCAAGTTTTTACTTGGGTCACTTGTCTTTTTGTTTTTGAGGTGTTGAAGTTTTTTGGAAATGTTAGAGATTAGTTCCTTGTCAGACACATTGTTCCCATTTCCCCCATCCTTAGTCAGTAGATTCACTTTCGGACTTTTTTTAAATACTTGTTAAGTATTTAATATTTAGGAAGTAGGAAACAACCCAAATGTCCATCATCAGTAAATGGCTAAAGAAACTGATTTATTTGTGTAGTGGACTGTTATGCATCACAAGAAAAGGGTCAAGAATTGTGAAATAATGTACAACATGGAAGAAACTAGAACAAATCATGCTGAGTGACATAAATCGGTCACAATAGGACAATTATGGTATCCAACCAGTAATATATAAAAAGGTTTACACACAGAATCAATCTTGGAGAGTTAACAGGATGAGAATGGAGGGAGAGAGGAACAAAAGTTAACAAAAGGGTAAATTTGGTGAAGGGAAAGGCAACATAATAAAATGGAGTAATGAATTTGTGCTTTGTTCAATAGCTTTAAGATAGACTTGATCTATAAATCACATTTAACAGAATGTAATCATAAGTCACAAATGAAAGGTTTAAGCAATGGTCTCTTCCATTAAGAAGGAGAAAAAAAATATTAGGAGGTTCCAGGCATCTAGTTTATCTTCTTGTGTTTGTAAATTTTTAGTTACATTGGATAGTCTGTGTTACAAATTGGGCCCTCCTTAACTTGCCCCTTTTACAAAGGCATTGTTGTTTTTCATTAATTTTATTTGGAAATCATTTTAAATTTACACAGTGCTAGAATAAGAATAGGGAGCTCTGGTGGCTTAGTGGTAAGGAGTTGTGCTGCAAATCCAAATGCACATGGTTTGAAACCACCAACTGCTCTGTGGGAGCAAGATGGGCTGTCTCCTCCCATGCGATTCATGGTTTCTGAAAACCCACTCGAGGGTCAGTTCTGAGTTAATTCCAACTCGATGGCACATAACAACAACATACTGGAAATTGAGAACTCTGGTGGCCTAGTGGTAAGGAGTTGTGTTGCCAACCCAAAGGCAAATCCGCCAGTTGCTCTGTGGAATCTTCTGTGTTCTTTACAGCCTCTGAAAGACCACTGGAGAGTCAGCTATGAGTTGACTCCACCTCGACGATACACAACAATGGCAACAACACTTTCTGAGAAGGAAGCAGTTTATTATTATCCCCCTAAATGCTCTGGTAGCCTAGTCAATAGGGAGTTGGCACTGCCAACCAAAAGGCAGGAGGTTCAAATCCCCCAACTACTGTGAAGGAGAAAGCTGGACAGTCTCCTCTTATGTGATTTACTGTCTCTGAAAACCCACTGGAGGGTCAGCAATGAGTCAGTTACAACCCATTAACAATGAGCCAGTCACTCATATGTATTGCTATCCTCTGTAAGATTTTCTCTGGGTCTTTAACCCTCCTGTTTTGTCATTTCAAATAAGAACTAGCCAGTCATTTACTTTATTGTAATTTCTTTATTTTCTTACTCTATTTCTGTCCCTACTTGTCACTCACACTCTGTAATCATATTTTCTCCTGTGTAAATGGATAATTTGCAAACCTGCTTTCTCTTTAATGTATGACCCTTCATTTAAAGTTCACATGTTTTGTTTTGTTTTTTCCTCTACTACATCACTAAATAGTGTGTATTTCCTGAAAATAGGGATATTCTTTTATATAACCACAACACAGTTATCATCTTTAGAAGTGTACAATGATACTATACTTTTATCTAATTTGTTATAGCATATTCTGATTTTAGCAATTTATCTGATGATGTCTTTGAAAGCATTTTTCCCCCTCCTTCAGTATAAGTTTTAGTCCAAGTCAGGCATTACATTTTAGTTGTAATGTCTGTATAAAAACCAATCCCATTGCCATTTAGTTGATTCTGACTTATAGGAGTCCTTTGGAACAGAGTAGAACTTCCCCATGGGATTTCTAAGAGTGCATTTTTGTACTCCTGCTGTGTTCATAGCAGTGCTTTTCACAATAGTAAGAAAATGAAAGCAGCCCAAAAGCTTATCAGCAAAGGAATGGACTGAAAAACTGTGATACATTTACACAATGGACTGCTATGTAGCACAAAGGAACACTGATTTCATAAAATACTATATAACATGGGAGCATCTAGAAAGTATTATGCTGAGTGAAATAATTCAGTCTCATAAGAAAAGATACTGCATAAGGCTATTACTGTGAAAATAGAAGTGTAACTGAGCACAATATGTATAAATGTTCAAAAGGAGCAGGGGAAAGGGAGAAAGGGGCAGAAAAAGAAGAAGGAGGGAAGTCACTAGGATGATAGACGTTAGTGGGTCAATGGGGGCAGTGAAGGAATAGGAAAGATTCAATGGGGACCTGAAAAGATGGGGCAGTGATAGGCATAAATCAATAGCAAATGCTATCAAATCCACTGAATGAAACACAACATAAAGATTATATAAAACACAATGTATATGCATGAAACACAGTGATTCCACGGAAACCAATAAAAAGATGAAAAAGACCAAAAAACATGGAATCTTGTCTCTGTGATCCCTTTTAATCTTGATCATTTCCACAGGCTTTCCGTGTCTTTCATAACACTGACATTTTTTTAAAAAATGCCTTTCCTTTTTTAACAAAATGGAACATATCTTACTTTGCGTTTGTCTAATCTCTTCTCGTGATAAGACTGAACTATGTATCGTTGACCTGAGTCTTCCACAGGTGACATTGCATTTTTCCCAGGGTACTACATCTAGAGGCACGAGATGTCCATATGTCCTTCATTTATGATATTATGATCACCTACTCAAGGGGTTCTTCTCAGAGTCGCAAGCAACTTGATGGCACATAACAACAACAATAGTCAAGAGGTTATAATATTTCTCTGTTGTATAATTACTATTTTACTCTCTTCTTATTGCTGTTAGGGAAGAGCAATGGTGTATCTCTGGAGACTAAGGTGCATCTGATACAGGCCATGGTCTTTGCAATCACGTGTTATGCATCAGAGAGTTGAACAATGATCAAGGAGAATAGAAGGAGAATTGATGCCTTTGAGCTGTGATGCTGGAGAAGAGTATTGAGGGTACCATTGACTGCTAAGAAAACAAACAGATTCACCCTGGAGAGGGTTAAACCAGGCTGCTCCTTGGAGGCAAGGATTCTGAGGCTTTGTCTGACATACTTTGGTCATGTTGTAAGGAGAGATGGGTCCTTGGAGAAGGACATCAAGCTTGGGAGGGTGGAAGGCAGGCGCAGCAGGGGAAGGCCCTCTGAGAGGTGGATTGATTCGGTGACTGGGGTAATTGGGATGGGTGTGTTGAAGATAGTGCGATTGGCACAAGACAGAGAAGAGTTTAGGGCTGTTGTACATAGGGTGGCTATGAGTCGCAAGTGACTGGATGGCACATAACAACAACAACAACAACAACTCTTCTTAGAGGTATATACTTTAAGAAAGTATCCTGATCCTAAAAAAAAAAAGAATTACAAAACACTGATTTTCTTATTCCAGCATTCCTTCTGTTCAAATGGCATTTGACATTCTTTTAAAAGCAAGATCCCTTTCTCATTCTTTGTTGTCAGTAGGGACTCATAAATTCTTATTTTTCCCCGATTACTTCTTTATATACTTAAGTAAACAAAATTGTGATAAATGGAGAAAAGATTAAAGTTGTTGAGTATTTTGTTTTATGCTCAACAGTCATGGAAGCAGCAGTCAAAAAAGCAAACAATTAAAAAAATTATATTGGCTTGCTTACAAAGTTTGTATACATAGTGTGTCACAGTATTCATCTTTCATATTGTGTTTTATACAATCATTCTCATGTAGTATGTTTTATAAAATTAATCATCATTAGACCTTGCCCATCATTACCCTATCTTTTCAGGTCCCCACTGGATCCTTCCCATTTCCTTCACTCATGCTCTCCACTCACCAAATTGTGCAGCCCTGTGCTTTTGCCCCTACCTATCCTTACCCCTCTGTTCCCACCCCTTCACCTCATGGGGCCCCATATATGTTTTACTAGTTATTTTACTAGTTATTTTTACAATAATTGTCTTATGCAGTATTTATGAGTCTGAGTTGGTTAATTTAGCATAGTGCTCTCCAGTTTCTTTCAAGTTATGTAGTATTTTTTGAAATAATTGCTCCTAATTGCTGTGTTGTGTTGTGTTCCATTGTGTAACTATACCACAGTTTCTCAATCCATTCAGTTGTGGTTGGACATTTGGGCTGTTTTCAGTAAGAAAGCAAACAATTTAGCTCAAGGGGAAAATCTGCTTTCAAGGACTTTTTTAAAGTGCCAAAGAGAAAGTATGTTACTTTGAGGACTAAATTGTGCCTAATCTAAGCCATGATATTTTCACTTGCTTCATATGATTGTGAAAGTTAGACAATAAATAGAAAGAACTGAAGAAAAAATGATGCCTTTAAGTTATGGAATTGGCAAAGAGTATTGAATACATTCGTGTTGTTTTTGTGTGCCATTGGATCAGAACTGACTCATAGCTGACCTTCCAGTGGATTTTCAGAGGCTGTAAGCTGCACAAGAGGAGAGTGCCTTCACACCCATTTTTATCGCAGCTTTGTTAGCAATAACAAAGAGCTGGAAACAACCCAAGTGCCCATCAACAAATGAATGGATAGAGAAGCTCGGGTATATTCACACAATGGAATATTATGCAGCTTTGAAAAACAAGGAACTTATGAGATATTATGCAAAATGGATGACCCTGGAGGACATTATGCTGAGTGAAATATCTCAGTCACAAAAGGACAAATACTGCATAGAGCCACTGTTGTAAAATGGGACTGACGTCGGAGTTGAGGGAAGATAGAGGAGGAGGGGAAGAATGATGTATATTGCATTGAAACAGATGAGAGAGAGAACTGTTTAAAAGGGATATATGAATGGGTATTCTTGTCATTACAGAAGTCCAGAGTGAAGGCTGCATAGTGGAGTGGACTTGGGGGGAGCGATTGCATAACAATGAAAGAGTTTTTCTTTTTCTTCTCAAACAGAAGAATGAATTGAGGGGAGGGGGTGGGAAGGGAGAAAAATGGAACAATGAATGACTAGAAACCCTAAGTCCCTGTAAACTTTCATTAAAATTAATAAGAGGAGAAAGCCTCTCTCTTTTCTTTAAATTTTATTTTATTAATTTTAATGAACATTTACAGAGAGTTTTGGATTTCCATTCATTCATTGTTGCACTTTTCTCCCTCCCCAGCCCTGCCCCCCAGTTTACTCCTCTCTTTGAAAAGTAAAAGAAAAATTCTTTCATTGGTATATAATTCCCCGCCCCAAGTACACTCCATTATGCAACCTTAATTCTGGACTCTTGCGATAACCATAGTACCCTATCGTATACCGCTTTTAAATTGTTCTCTCCCTCATCTGTTTCAATGCAGTATACATAATTTATCCAGTTTTTCTCCGTCTTACCCCAACCCTGATGTCAGTCCCATTCTACAACAGTAGCACCATGCAGTATTTGTCCTTTTGTGACTGAGATATTTCACTAAGCATATCCTCCAGGGTCATGCATTTTGAATAATATTGCATGAGTTCCTTGTTTTTCAATGCAGCATAGTATTCCATTGTGTGAATATACCACAGCTTCTCTATTCATTCGTTTATTGATGGGCACTTAGGTTGTTTCCAGCTCCTTGCTATTGTGAACAAAACCATGATAAACATGGGTGTGCATATATCTGCTTGGATGTCAGTTACATGGGTGTGCATATATCTGCTTGGATGTTGGTTATGGTCTCTTTAGGGTATATTCCCAGTAGTGGAATTGTTGGGTCAAATGGTATCTCTATTTGCAACTTTTTGAGAAAGCGCCACACCATTTTCCATAGTGGTTGCACCATTTTACACTCCCACCAACAGTGAATAAAGGTTTCAATTTCTCCACAACCTTGCCAGCATTTGTTGCTTGCGAGAGTGCCTCTCTTTATTTCAACAGAGCGCCTGGTGGATTTGAACTACCTGCCTCTGGGTTGGCATGCAACTTCTTACTACTAAGCTACCAAAATTCTCATTGAATATACATGTTGTTGTTAGGTGGCATCAAGTTCAGTACGACTCATGGCGACTCTCTGAACAAAATATCTGAAACAAATCCTGTCCTGCACTATACTCACCCTTCCTGACACACAAGAGGCCACTGCAGCAGTCACCCTGTCAATTCACCTGGTTAAGGGTCTTCCTCTCCTTCGCTGACCCTCCACCCTTCCCAACATCATGTCCCTCTTTAAGGAATAGCACCTCTTAGCAATATGTCCAAGTATGTTAGGTGAAGCCTCATCATTCTTTCCTCCAGAGAGCACTCTGGCTGTACCTTCTCTAAGACATATCTATTTGCTTTCTTGGCCGTCCATGGATTGCTTAGTGCTCTTCTCCAACACAACAGCATAAAGGCATCACTTCTTTTTCTGTCATCCTTATTCATTGTCCAGATCTTGGATGCATAGAAAATGACTGCAAAGACTATAGCCTGAATTAGACACACCTTAGTCCTCAAACTGACATCACTACTCCTCAATAATTTGGAAAGTTATTTTACCTTTGCAATGTGTCTCCTTATTTCCTGACTGCTCGTACCAAGGTTGTTAATCAAGGGTTTACCAAAGGTCTTGATCTTGAATATACCTGTTAAAAGAACAAACAAATTTGTTCTGAGAGAAGTACAGGGTCCTTACAAGCAAGAGTGCTGAGACTTCATCTTACATATTTTGGCCATGTTATTGTTGTTGTTGCCAAGTCAGCTATGACTCATAGTGACCCTATGAACAATGACTCTGAAACTTTCCCTATCCTGAGCCAGTCTCACCAGCACCAACACACTTAACCCATATTCACAGTCACTGAATTCATCTGTCTCATCCAGGATCTTCCTCTCTTGCATTGACCCTCCACTCTTCCAAGCATGCTGTTCTTCTGCAAGGACTAGTGTCTCCTAACAACATTCCAGAGTATATGAGACAGTTTCAATATCTTTGCTTCCAAGGAACAACTTGCTTTCATCCTTTCCAGGACAGACTTGTTTGCTCTTTTGTATCCAGGACCATAACTCAAAGGCATTGATTCTTCTTCTGTTATCCTTAGTCATTGTCTAGCTCTCAGATGCATAGCAAGAAATTGAGAAGACTGTGGCTTGGATCAGGCACACCTTAATCTTTAGACCGACATTGTTGCTTTTTAGCACTCTGGCTAGGCCCTTGACAACACATTTTTCCTGTGCAACACATCTTTTGATTTCCTGATTGCTGGTGCCAAGTGATTGTGGATCTGAATATATGAAATAACAACTTCAGTCCTTTCATCATCTATCATAATACTGCCTATTGGCCTGGGGTTGGGGATTTTGGGATGTTTGGGTTTTTTTTGTTATTGAGATGCAATCTATATTGAAGGTTGGAGGACTTGATCTTCTGCAGGAATCACGTCAAGTCTCCCTCACTTGTGGCAAACAAGGTTGTGTCATATATATGCCACATTGTTCTTCAAAGCCTATTTCTTGTATCATTTATTCAGCATATAGATTAAAAAGGTAAAGAGAAAGGACACATCCCCGATGCAATCCTTTCTTGATTTTGAACCATGCAGTGTTCTCTTGCTCTGTTTGGACAACAGATTCTTGGTCTAGATCTCACATGAGCACAATAAAGTATTACCATTCTTCTCAATGTTAGAACAATTTATTATGTTTATATAATAGGTAGCCATACTACAGAAAACACAACATACGTACAAACATAACCAACATAAAAAAGCCATAACATACAAACATAACTTTACAAAATTATGTTTACATAATTTGAAGTAATATATCCACAGCTTTTCCATACTTCATAAAACACAAATAGACATCCTTCTGATCCTCTCTGTTTTCAGCCAAGATCCATCTGATGTCAGCAGTGATATCCCTAATACCACCACCTTTGTCTTTCTAGCAGTTATCTGTCACTGTACCCTTTTGTCATTTTTTTTATTATCTTCAGCAAGATTTTGCTTACATGTGATATCAGTGATGTTGTTTAATAAGTTCCACATTCTGTTGGATCATCTTTATTGGGAATAAGAACAAATATGGATCTCTTCTAGTCAATTGGCTGGGTAGGTATCTTCCATATTTTTTTTTCCCCTTCAAATTTTTTTGGAACAATTTGATGAGCACATCCAAGGCCGTGTCTGTATTCCATCAATTTCTGGAGCCTTATTTTTTGCCAGTTTCTTGAGAGCGGATTGAATTTCCTCCTTTATTGGTTCTTGTAATCTTCTTTTTTTTTTTAGGAGATTTAATACATGAGCTTATTTATTTGCCACACATTTTGTTGTTGATTGCCATCGAGTCATGACTCATAGCAACCCAACAAACAAGAGACCTGAAGCCTTTCTATAACTATCTTCGTTTTTCGAAGTTCATAGAGTTTCCAGAGGCATGCAGTTTAGGAAGTGGATGCCACTCCTCCTTCCAAACACAGACAATTCTGTTTCTGATTTTTCAGATTTGGAGGCAGAAGCTCTCAGAGAGGACAGCCTCCATCTCTTGGTGATCTGCTTCTGGTGTTTTTCTTTGGCCTCCTTCATTCTCTTGGCCCAAAACTTAGCATACTCCGCAACCTCCTCCTTATTCTTTTTAGTGCACTGTTTCTTCAGCAAAATGTGCTGGCGCTTGTGCTGCAGAGCACGTGGAGTAACAAGATGCTGGATCTTGGGCACTTTGGCCCTGGGTTTCTTGCCTTCTTTGTTCAGTGGCTTTCTCACAACATAGTAACGGATATCATCCTCCTTAGAGAGATCGAAGAGTGCGAATTCTGCTGGCTCTTTTGGGCCCCAGGCGATGAGGCACAGTAGTATCCGTCAGTCTTGGGATATCCTTCTCCCTTTTCTTCACAATAACCACGTTGAGAACGCTCAGATTGGCATCCACAGTGCAACCCTGGACAGATTTATGCTTCCTCTCTCCAGTTCTCTGCGATCTGTAACAAGAATGCCTCTTACTCAGCAGCAGGCGAAGACGGCCACACCTCAAAACACCCTGCTCCATGGAAAAACCTTGCTTGTCGTTTCCACCACCGATCTGGACAACATATCCCTTCTACTTGTCACTGAAAGAGTCAGCAGCAACTTCTGTGGCCATTTGCTTCGCATAACACGTACAAAGTTAGGGAACACTGGTGGCCTAGTGGCAAGAAGCTGCACTGCAATCCCGAAGGTGCAGAGTTCGAATCCACTGGATGCTCCACTGGAGAAGGAGGGGCAAACTCCTCCTGTACTAGTCGGATCCAATTTGACGGTACACCAAATTAAAAGTAAAGAAATAAATTAAAAAACTAAAAAAAAAAACCACCCACAAACCAACATACAAACTGTGGTATATTCACACAATGAAATACTACGCTGCATTGAAAAATAAGGAACTCATGAAATATTATTCAAAATGCATGACCCTGGAAGACATTATGATGAGTGAAATATCTCAGTCACAAAAGGACAAATACTGCATAATGCCACTGTTGTAAAAGTGGGACTGATAATCAGGGCTGAGGGGAAACTATGAAAAGAGGGGATAAATAATGTTATACTGCATCGAAACAGATGAAGGAGAGAACTGTTTAGGAGGAATATATGATTAGATATTATTGTCATGAGAAGAGTCCACAATGAAAGCTGCAGAGCGGAGTGGACTGGAGGGCAGGGGGAATGTATAACAATGAAAGAATTTTTTTTTTACTTTTCTTTTTTTTCTATAATTATATTTTATTAATTTT
>NW_006399790.1:16510455-16513051 GCF_000299155.1 Elephantulus edwardii
ATATTTTGTTCTGTTGAATGCTTCTGCCAAAAGATGGTTAGACCTGGGGGGAGTCTGTTCACAATTCTCAGGTTCCCTTTATCATATATAAAGGGGGAGGGCAGTGACACCTACTTCAAAATATAGTATGACCACTTATGGGGGGGTAAAAGTGGCAGTGCTGGAACTGGAGACACTATCCCTGACCACAGAGTCCTCAGTCAGGCGAGGGGACCAGACTGGGGTAGGGGCAGTTGGAGGGGGAGTATACCAGCCAGCTCCTTGGGGGTGTTGCCCTGCCTGGGGCGGGCTGCCCTCGGTCCCCAGCTCGGGGTGAGCTGTCGCGGCCCTCTACCTGGGGCAGGCTGCCCTTGGTCCCTGGCTCGGGGCGAGCCATCACGGCCCTCTGCCCGGGGTGGGCTGCCCTTGGCCCCCGGCTCGGGGTGAGTCGTTGTGGCCCTCTGCCCGGGGCGGGCTGCCCTCGGCCCCCGGCTCGGGGTGAGCTGTCACAGCCCTCAGGATGAGCTCCTCAGTCCTCAGATTGTGCCATCTGACCCCTGGGTGGGGAAGGGAAAAAAAACCAAAAAGAAAGCCTAGGGTATCCAGAGAATGTTACCTAGGCCACCTTCTGCCACCCTCCCCCCCAGTAAACCTGAAAGCAACACCCTCAAAGCCCTTCTATTTGTAGCTCACAAGTTTGTTCGCTCTAGGTTTGCTCCCTTTCCTATAGGTAACCTTAACACTGAGTTTTACTCCAGAATTGACCCTAAACCCAGTGCCAGTGACAAAAAGGAAATACAACTGACAGCTAAGGAAGCAAAGGAGGATGGGGCCTCTGGGTTCAACCAGCCATCCCCACTGAACCCACCTGGAAAAACACTTTGCAGTCCAGAGGGGAGCAAATGACAGGAAAATATCATCTTAGAGAGCAAGAAGGCAAGCAGCTTTAACCCAAGACCACCAGTAAGGTGATAAAGCATCCTCCCTTCCCCCTTTACATCTACGCTCCTGTTCAGCATGAAGAAGCCAGAGAGTCGGCATCCAATTCCCAAATCAATAAGACAGTTGGTTTAATTACCATTGGAAAATGCTTGTCATTCCTCTGTAGCATCTGGTCCCCACTGGACCCTCATCATTTCCTTCACCTGCTCCCCCCATCGACCAAACTGTGCAGCTCTGCAACTGCATCCCTGCCCATCCTCACCCTTCTGCCCCCAGTCCTCACCTCCTTGTACCTCCAATATGTTTTTCCCAATAAAATAAAAAGAAAAAAAAAGTGAATTTCACCTAGAGGAGTTTGACAAAGGAGTAGAAGAGAGATAAAGTAATTTCCTACAAATGGAACAGCATATACAAAGGCAAGAAAACATGGAAGAATGTGGTAAGAAATGCAATGTAATAAAAGTAGAGGATACTCATTAAGGAGATCTGGAGATGCTGTTGATAAAGCAGGTTGAGACCAGGTTACAAATTACTTTTTGTGCTGAGAGTTTATCAGATTTTTATCTAGAGCACATTAAGAAACCATTTGAAGATTTTTCCCTCCCCACTCCTCACAACTTTGATTGCTTTTTTTCACTCAGTCATCTCATTCCATCAATTCCACTTCCACTGTGGCACCCCTTGAAGAGTTTTAATCAGGCAAAGAAACATGATTAGAATTTTGTTTTAATTAGAGGAAGCTGGAAACACTGTCTAAAATAGACTGTCTGGAGTGGGTGGTGAAAACAGTGGAACTAAAGGCAGGTGAGGAGATTGAGTAAGTGAGTAGTAATAACTAAATCAAGAAGCAGCCAGGTTGGGCACAGTTGGATGTTTTTAATGCAATGGACTTAATAAGACTTAGGGACTGATTATATTCAGAAGATGAGAAAGAGAGAGTTCAAGTTGGCTTTCCAGTTTCTGGCTTGGGAGACTGGGTGGGTAGACATACCATATAATAACATTGGGGAACATGGAAAAGTTATGTTTTAGAGGGAAAAAATGTAAGTTTAAATTTGGACATGTTAACGTTGTTAAAAATATTTTCAGACTAGGGTGGGTTTTTTTGTGAAACAGTTATGAAAAATTATGCTTTTGTGAAACTTGGGCAATCTTTTCTTCTGGTTGCCTTTTGACTTCACATTCTTTGGGTAAAATATTTCTCTCATCAAGTTATGCCTGGCAGTCTCCAGAAGTTGTTTTTAATGTCTTCATGAATCTGACAGCTATAGTTTACATGTAGCTACCTGCCATTTTCCTTCTCACCTCCTCATGTTATGAGGTATCAACAAGTTGGTTCTGACTCATATTTACTGTTTACAACTTTAAAAAAATTTTTTTATTTCATTATTTTTTTCGTGACTGGTACAGGAGGACATTGTTCCTCCTTCTCAAGCAGAGCATCTGGTGGATTTGAACTGTGCACCTCTGAACTTGCAGTTACAGCTTCTTTTTTTTTCCTATAATTATATTTTTTAATTTTCATAAACATTTACAGAGATTTTGGGTTTCCATTCATTCATTGTTGCACTATTCTCGCTACCCTCCTCCCAGTTTGTTCTTGTCCAAATGCCACAGTGCTTGTCAAAGCCAGTTCTGATTAATCTTCTTTGTCAGTGTGTCCTTTGCCATTCCC
>NW_006399790.1:16513311-16517495 GCF_000299155.1 Elephantulus edwardii
GTTATAAGTACATGAGTCAAAAATTATGGAAAAGTAAAAGAAAAGATTCTTTCATTGTTTTACAAACCCTCCCCCAGGTCCCCTCCACCATGTAGCCCTTGCTCTAGTCTCCTGTGATGACAGAAATACCTAGTTATATATCTCTTTTAAACAAGTTACAGCTTCTTGCCACTAGGCCACCAGAGCTCGCCAACAACTTTAAAACACTGCTCTGTCTTGCATCATCTCATTATTGCAGGCACTATTGTGTCAGTCCATCTTATTGAGGATTTTCCTCTGTTTCGCTAATCTTTTCTTAACCAAGCATGAGTCTTTCTCCAGGGACTGATCCCTTTTGACAGCATGTCCAAAGAACATGAGATGAAGTCTCTCCATCCTCTGTTCTAGACTATAATTCTTTTAAGACAGATGTATTTGTCCTTCTGGTATCCTATGGTATGCTTACTATTCTTTGCCAACACCACAATTCAATGGCATCAAGTCTCTGTTAGTCTTCCTTGTTCATTGTCCAGTTTTCACATGTATATGAGGCAATTGAAAATACTGAGATTTGAGTCTGTGTACCTTAGACCTCAAAGTGACATTTCTACTTTTGAACATTTTTTTAACTTTTGAACATTTTAAAGAGGTCTTTTGCAGCACATTTGCACAGTGCAATATGCCATTTGATGTCTTGACTGCTGCTTCCATGGGCATTGATTGTGGAGTCAAGGAAAATTATATCCTTGCCAAGTTCACATTTTCTATTTGTCATGATATTGCTCATTGGTCCAGTTGTGAGAGTTTTTGTTGAGATGTAATTCATACTGAAGGTAGTCTGTGTTCTTCAGTGAGTGCTTTAAATCCTCTTCATTTTGACAAGCATGGTTATATTGTCTACATATCTCAACTGCTCCAGCCCATTTATTGATAGTCATTGCTTCATAATACCTTTGAAAATGTACCCTTGTTACAGCTACAAGTGTCCACTGTCAGTGTATAATTTCCAGAAGATAAATGTAACTCATGCAAATCATAAAGTATCTACCCAAAATATCTTTAATTCATTAATGAGGAAATAGCAATATGAGAAGTTAATCCAAAAGAGAATTTGAAAGACAGTAAATAAAGGCACTAAAATATGCTAGAATAAGATTACTAAATGAAATGCAATACTCGTTAAATTCCTATAATGAAATGAAATTGCTTTTTCTGGGGCTTTCAATCTGTAAGTTAACATGCAACCTCACAAAGAAGAGACTTAATAGTAAATAGTCAAACACACATTTCCCTAGAGAATGCAGTAATCCTTGGGATTAATTTAAGAATCTATTTCCGAGTAGATAATGCTCCAGTATGACACGGAAAGGGTATTTTTTTAGCATTATTTCCAAATTCTGAATAATTTTCCTTACCACTATCCAAGAACATCTCTGACAAAGTATGGCCTTCTTATATTGCTGAAGTTGCGAATTATTGAGGGGACCAGGAGAATACACCCTCTCACTCACATTATTGCACTTCGTCTGGAAATCAGATCGTCAGCTTCTGCCATTAGCCTCTCTTCCACAGGGCTCAAACATGTCTGTAAGGCTAGACAGGGAAATCAGTACTCAAGAAAAATAAGGGGTCATCTTCTTTATTTTCCATCTCTCTCCAAGTGAGCATGCAAACCTCTTTTACACAGGTGCCATGTGCAATTCAAAACTCATGCAAATAAATGCCTTCGAGTTGCCTCTCTCTCCTAGTCTTCAGCCCTGCCCAGACATGGCTAAATTCCAGCCATGGGAACAATTAACAAAACCCAGGAGGCCCACAGTAGTCATCTTCTAAGATGATTACTGTCATTACAGGAGGTCATAGAGGCTATCTGATAGCTAGCTTGGGAACAGCATAGGGCCATTACCAAAGCCAGCACTCGGTGCTCATGCTGCCCTAGTAAAGAATAAAGTGGCACCTTGATTTAGCGATACCTCTGATCCCAATAAGATTGTTCATTCCCTTGAGGTCTGAGTTTGAGAACACCTGGATCCCTTTGACACAAATTAGTAAGTGAATAGTGGTTCTGTATTGTTCTCTTCGCTTAGGATCTAAGTAGTCGAAGTAGGCTTAAGTCCAAGTAAAGCCTGCCTTTCCACCTTAGTTTTTCCACAAAAAGTCCTGGAGTCTCTTTGTTGTTATGTACCGTTGAGTCAGAGTCTTGAAGGAATACATGCTCTTGGACCCCTACTTCAGGTTTAGTTTGCTGCCAGTGTCCCTAGGGAGTTGTGCTGCAAACCCAAAGGTGGTACGTCTTTGGCTGTTTGAATTCAGCAGTGGCTCCATGAAGGAGATAGGCAGGCTTCTCCCATGCGAATTACAGTCCCTGAAAAACTACTGGAGGGTCAACTATGAGTCATTTCCAACCCATCGCCAATGAGTTTGAGGTTTTGAGTTTCCTAGGATTCAAACTCATTCGTCCAACAAAAATTCTGATACGATACTTGATGTGATGACAGCTGTAGGTTCACAAGAATGGGCACTGCCTGGATCCCAGAGGAAGGAGATTAGTCAAAGAGTTTGACAAGATAACTTTCCAAAGAAGACATAACAAAAATTACCAATAAGTAGCACAACAACGTAAAGGTAGACAATCCAATTGCAAAATGGGCACAAGATATGAACGGACACTTCACCAAAGAAGACATTCACATGGCAAACAAACACATGAAGGAATGTTCAAAATCCCTAGCTGTCAGAGAGATGAAAATCAAAACAACTATGAGATATCATCTCACCCCAGTAAGAATAGCAAAATTCAGCAGAGCAACAAACAACAAATGCTGGTGAAGTTGTGGAGAAACTGGAACCCTTATTCACTGTTGGTGGGAGTGTACAACCACTATGGAAAGCAGTATGGCTTTCTCAAAAAGTTGCAAATAGAAATACCATTTGACCCAGCAATTCCACTACTGGGAATATACCCTACATAAATCATAACTGCCACCCAAGCAGATATATGCACACCCATGTTTATTGCTGCTTTGTTCACAGTAGCAAAGAGTTGAAAACAACCCATGTGCCCATCAATAAATGAATGGCTAGAGAAGCTGTGTTATATTCACACAACGGAACACTATGCTGCATTGAAAAACAAGGAACTTATGAAATATACAAAATGTATGACCCTGGAGGGCATTATGCTGAGTGAAATGAATGGAAATCCAAAGGCTCTGTAAACTTTCATCAAAATTAATAATAGAAAAATTTTTAAAAATTACCAATAAGCACAAGAAAACATTTGACATAGCTAGTTCATTAGGAAATAACTCATGACTTGTTGTGTACCGTGGAGTTGGAACCAACCCATAGCTGACCATCTGGCCGGTTTTCGGAGGTAATTAATCGCATGGGAGGAGATTGCCCATCCTTCTACCCCCATTGAGCGGGTGGTAGATTTCGACCGCATGCTTTTGGGATTGCAGCACAGTTTCTTACCACAAGGCACCCTTTAAGCTTGGAGCTTAAGCCACCCGTGGACCTAAACTTTCAAACAATGAACAGTTTCATAAAGTGAACAATTAACACCAGGAACATATTCATCTTCTTAGAATAATTAACCGTAGAAAATCAAAAGGGCAACATTTGCTCAGGGAGAAAGCTCAGAAGGCAGGAAGGGACAGGAAAGAACGAAAACCAATTTGCTCACAATGAAAATGAAGACAAAAACGCAAATAAAAACCACAGTGACATACCACTTCACAATCACTTGCTGCTGTGTGCTGGCCAGTTGATTCTGACTCCTAGTGACCCTTGTAAGACAGGGTAGATGGGAAAGATCCGGTGGGGACCTGAAAAGACAGGATAATGATGGGCATAATCCAGTGGTGATTAATTTTATAAAACATAATGCATGAGAATGATCGTATGAAACACAATCTGGATGAAAAGTAGTGTAAAACACAATGTATGTGAACTTTGTAAGGCCCATAGGGTTTCTTAGACTATAATCTTTTTTTCTTGTGGACTTCTTTTAATTTTCTTTAGCTTCACTTTGAACTTGCACATAATAATTAATGGTCTGTTCCACTGTCAGCACCAGACCTGGTTTTGACTCCTAACATGGAGCTTCTCCAATAATTCATTCCATAGATACAGTCAATCTGATTCCTATGCTGTCCATCCGGTGCCATTTATGTGTAAAGTCATTGTTTATGTTTTTTTTT
>NW_006399790.1:16518530-16546255 GCF_000299155.1 Elephantulus edwardii
TGAAGTGTCTATTCATATCCTGTGCCCATTTTTCAATTGTGTTGTTTACCTTTATTTTGTTGTGGTGCTCAAGTATTCTATAAATTCTAGATATAAGTCCCTTATCTGACATGTCATTACCAAACACTTTTTCCCAATCTGTGGCTTCCCTTTTTACCCTGTTGGAGAAGTTTTTGGATGTGCATAGACTATAATCTTTATGGGAGCATATCCTCCAGTCTTTTCACCTGGTGGGTTCAAACCTCAGACCTTAGAGTTAGCAGCTGAGTACTTAACCACTGCACACTGCCCAGTCTTGTGCCATCCTCAAAATCCTTGCAATGTTTGAGTCCACTGTTTGCAACCACTATCTCAATCCTTCAAATTTTCCTCTTTTTAGTTGACCTTCCACTTTATTAAGCATGATGTCCCTCTCCAGGGACTTGTTCCCTCCTGATAACATGTCCAACGTTCTTAAGACCAAGTCTCACCATCCTTTCTTCCAAGAAACGTTCTTAGAAGATGTGTTTATTCTTTTTTATTTTTTTATTCTGATGTGAGTAAAAGCTTACAGAGCTAATTGGTTTCTCATTCAACAGTTCATGCTCATTGTATTTTATGACATTGATTACAATCCCCACACTATAACCGCCCTTTCCTCCACATCCTTCCTCTGTTTCCCTTTTCTATTGGTTCTTCTTTCCTATCCTTTCCTCCAGCCTTTTTGAACTTTACCTCCGAGCTAATGCTGTTGTTTTGATTGTGTGGTAGTCTTTTCTAAGGAGTCCATTCCTCCTTGCTGTTATTTTTCATCTGTTGTTGTTGTTAGTTACACTTGCATTGAATATGGCTCATAGTGACTCTATGAACAATAGGTCTGAATCCTGTCCTGTCCTATACCATCTTCATCATCCCTGGCACACTTGAGCCCATTGCTGCAGTCAACGTGTCAGTCCAGTTAGCTGAGGGTCTTCTTCTCTTTTGCTGACCCTCCACCTTTCCAACCATGATGACCCTTTCCAAGGAATAGCATCTCCTACTAACATGCCCAAAGTATGTGTAAGACAAAGCTTCACCATCCTTGCCTCACCTAGACCTGTCTATTTATTGACTGGAAGTTATGCTATATTTCCTCTAAGACAAATTTGTTCTTTCTTCTGGTACTCTATAGCCTATTCAAAGAAATCAATTTTTCTTCAGTCTTTTAAAATTCCTTTTCTAGCTTTTTAATGGTTGAATGTTCAGTGAGTTGGTCAAACACACCTTAGTCCTCAAAGTGACATCTTTGCTTTTGAACACTTTAAAGAGCTCTTTTTAGTTGTTGCTGGTAGAGATATTTTAATTTTTTAAATTGTGAGTTTAACCAAGGTTTACAGGAAGATTGGATTTTCATTCATTCATTGTTGCCGATTTCCCTGCCCCCTCCTCCCTCCCTCTCTTCCCTCCAAAAAGTAAAGAGATCTTTTGCAGCAGGCTTGATAAATGCAGTACTCAGCTGCTGCTTTGATGGGTGTTATTTGTGGATTTAAAAAAGGGAAATTATTAAGGGAGTTCTGGTGGCCTAGTGGCAAGAAGCTGCACTGCAATCCCAGAGGTACGTGGTTTGAATCCACCAGATGCTCTGCTGGAGAAGGAGGAGCAATTTCCTCCTGTACCAATCAGATCTGATTTGACGGTACACAAAAAAAAAAGAAAAAGGAAAAAAAAAGGAAACTATTGACAACTTCAATCTTTTCTGTTGATCATGTTTATTATTTATTGGTCCAGTTGTGGGGATTTTTTATTTCTTTATGTTGAAGTGTAATCCAGTCTTCATCAGTTAAGTTTTTCACATCCTCTGTACATCACAGGTTGTTAATGTGTTTCCCTCTGTCCCTGATGTCATGATCTTCTTATAGTATTCTTTTGTTTTAAAGGTCATGCATATTCTCCACTTGTTTTATTGATGTATTTTGCACGATGAAACGTTTTATTATATTGAGAACACTTACCTGAGACGGCATGGTAGTGAGATGTTAGTGAACTCCTCAAGGGAAGAGGAACCCCCGATTCTGCCAGCCAGTGCCAGGTCTAGGGAACGAGACTGTTGAATGGGAAATGCACGCAGGTCACCCACAGTCAGTTGGTGATTCCAGACATGCAGCAGCATTTCCAAACCTTGGGCCCGAATTTCAAAGTCCAAGCTTTCCAAACATTGCACCATCTTCAGCAGTCATCTCCTTGCTGGGATTGGCCCTATGATTACCACACTGGCCTGAGGCAGAGGTCCTTAGATAGAGGGCCTAGATGAATAAGGGTGCAGCTGTGCTCCTCATTTCAGCTAAGGAGAGTGTGAAGGACCTGTGCAAATTATTCACTCTTCCATTTCATCGTCCATGCAGGTCCAGAAAGTTTTAAGGCACACTGAACCATGATGCCCCTGAGACAGCACCCTCATGGACATCCTCGCTCCCATGTTGGCCTTTGTTCTGAACTGATACTTCTTTATATTCTTATACTGATACTTTTTCATATACTTGGAAGCATTCTTATAACTTCGCAAACTATTTGCTCGACATACAGATTCAACAAATAAGCTGAAAGGACACTGATAGACACTTACAAACACAGCATCCTTTGGCTATTCAAATAATTGCCTCTTGATCTATATACAGGTTCCATGTAAGTATAATTAAGTGCTCTTGAATCACCATTCTTTCCAACGTTATCCATAATTTATTATGTTCCACACTATTGAATGCCTCTGCATACCCAATAAAACACTGGTAAACATCTTTCTATTAGTCTCTGCTTTCAAACAAGATGCACTTGACATCATTAATGATGTCATGTTCCATATCCTCCTCTGAATCTAGTTTTAATTTCTGGTTGCAACTATGTTGTAATTATCCTCAAACAAGTTTTTTAAAATTAATTTTAATGGAAGTTTACAGAGACTTGAATGTGGTAGATTGAAATAGTGACCGCTTTGAGTTCAAACATAGTAATGATTTTGAAGATGGTGAAGGACTGGGCAGTGTTTTGTTGTGTTCTATTGTACGTAGCCTTGCTGTGAGTCAAAATTGACATGATGGCACCTAACAGTCTGTGCCAGGAATTTTGGAGGACAAGCTGCTTGGTCGACTAACTGGAAGAGATCCTTTACTTGCTACTACTTCCAACAAGGATGATCCAACATTAAAAAAAAACAAAACCAAAGGAAGCTCTGGTGGCCTATTTGCAAGAAGCTGCGCTGCAATCCCGAAGGCTTGTGATTCAAATCCACCAGATGCTCCACTGAAGAAGGAGGGGGAATCTCTTCCTGTGCCAGTCAGATCCACTTCGACAGCACATAGCAAGGAGAGAAAAAAAAAAATCACATGCAAGAAAAATTCTGCCGAAGATTATTAAAAATAGCTAGAACAGGAGCTCTGGTGGCCTACTAGCAAGAAGCTGCGCTGCAATCCAGAAAGCACGCAGTTCAAATCCACCAGATGCTCTGCTGGAGAGGAAGAAGCAATCTCCTCCTGTGCCAGTAGGGTCAGATTCGACGGTACACAACAAGAAAAAAACCCCAACAACCTGAAAAACCTGCAACCAGGAGAGGATAAAATAGATGTCGAACCTAACCCTAGAAGAACATGAAGAAATGTTCAAACTCCCTAGCTTTAAGAGAGATGCAAGTCAAAACAACTATGAGATATCATTTCACTCCAGTAACAATAGCAAAATTCAACAGAGAGCAAACAGCAAATGCTGGCGAGGTTGTGAAGAAACGGGAACCCTTATTCACTGCTGGTGGGAATGTAAAATGGTGCAGCCACTATGGAAGGCAGTATGGCGGTTTCTCAAAAAGTTTCAAATAGAAATACCATTTGACCCAGCAATTCCACTACTGGGAATATACCCTAAAGAAACCATAACTGCCACCCAAGCAGATATAGACACACCTATGTTTATTGCTGCTTTGTTCATAATAGCAAAGATTTGGAAAAAACTCAAGTGCCCTTTAACAAATAAATTGATAGAGAAGCTGTGGTATATTCACACAATGGAAAACTGTGCAGCATTGTAAAACAAGGAACTCATGAGATATTAGACAAAATGAGTGACCCTGGAGGACATTATGCTGGGTGAAATATGTCAGTCACAAAAGGAAAAATACAACATAATGCAACTGTTGCAAAATAGGACTGACATTGGATTTTGGGAGAAACTAATAAAAGGATAAATAATGTACACCACATTGAAACAGATGAGGGAGAGAATTGTTTCAAAGGGATATATGATTAGGTATTATATGCATGAGTAGAGTCTAAAATAATTGCTGCTTAGTAAAGTGGACTGGGGGGATTGTATAACAATGAAAGAATTTTTTTTTCAAATAGAAAAATGTGCAACAATGACTGAATGGAAATCCAAGTTCTATATAAACTTTCATTAAAATATCAATGAAAAAGAATAATAAGAAGAAATAAAAACAGTGTGATATTCTAATATAAAGTGCCCTGGAATTTCTTGGGCCCGCACTATTAATCAAAATTTTTCATGCTCTGTCGAGGGACCCATGCCAGGTTAGAACTTTGGGAAATGAGCCCTGGCTAATTAATTGCAGGCTTACTGGAATTAATCCACACCACTCACCTGCCAAGCACCCTGTCCTCAAAGCATAGCTGAGCCAAGCCATGCTGAGTATTCCTTAGGGTAACCCCTCCAGAAAGAGGGCCTTCATTCATGCCTCCTTCAGGCAGTCCTCCATTAAAACTGGATGTAGCTGCACTCCCATTGGAGATACCCTGACAGGGCTGCAATTCAGACCAAAACCCCTGTCAGTTTCTTCTTCTCAAAAAGGCAGAAGGAAGGACTGTTTGAGACTGATGGCCCTATTCAATGTCAACCATGGTGCCCTACTGTCCCAGTGTGCATGGGGTTAAACAACCTAAACAGGTTAAGAATGTAAAGTCTCACTTCTTGGCAAATACCCCTGTCCCAGACAAGCCAGGACAGAAAGTCACCCTAAAGCCACCCCCAGTCCCATGAAGGAATTTCTGCGACAGGTGCTCAAGGGATCTTGCCACCCTCAGTGCCCAGAAGCCACCCTAGACCTGCACTTGGCCTGACATTATCAGGCCACTCCTGCCTGTTCTGCCGCATCTGGGCACATTTCCCCACAAGCCTCTGATGCAACCTTCCTCTCTTCTGCTTGCCACATTATCTTTACTAACAGCAGGAGCTCAAGGGCCCTTTGTGCCTCTCGATGGCTAAGCCTGCGTTGATGCCTCTCAGCTGATCCAAATACACATTTATGGGGCCTTTACGAGGGTTGTTAGAGGTGGCCCTTGCTGCCACTTGCTCAGAGCAGGCAACCTTGTTCGACAGCCTCTTTTTAATGCTTTCTGCAACAGCTTTTCCTTGGATCCTGGCAATTCATGACCTCTTAGGAATCCTGTGTTTGTGTCCCAGCCACTGCCAACTTCCAAACATAGAAGCATAGATCTCAAGAGGCACCCATTATTATCAATCCCTGGCTCAGAACCAGGCAGCATTGCTTGCCCTGGCGACCCAGAGATAAGAGCAAGGGGTTCCTGTACATGAGAACCTAAGGCCTGGAGAGGGAAGACATCCCCGTGTGACCAGATGCAAGCCCAGGTGTTGTGGGTGGGATCAGCAAAGGCTTCTTGGGAAGGGGACCTTGAATAGAGACTCTAGGTCACTTGGGAGCTATGTTAAGCAGGAGACTTTAGGAGAAGTTTTCAAGGGCCCAGAAGACAGAATTGACTGGGGCCTTGAACAATGGGAGGTTGTAATAAAAGGTGGAGTGCTCTGCTGCCCATACCCAGGAACAGAGTAAGGGTCCCTGAGGGAGGGGGAAATTTCATGGATCCAGATATCTGATGTCCCAAACAAGCCCAGTGGATGAAGGCTGGGAAAACTATATTTAGTGCTGAGTAGTGGGCGTTTCAGAGGTCCTGATGTGAGTGAGGATTTCTTATGTGATCAGTGATGGCAATAATGGGGTTTCTGTCTGTGTGGGAGATATCCCATTCTGTACTCATCCTGGATCTTTGAATGCATCTCTTTTCTTGTTATATGCAGTTGAGTTGACTACGACTCATAGTGACCTAAGAAAAATAGCTCAGAACCCTGCCCTATCTTGAGCAAATTTCACTGTCTCTGACACACCTGACCCCATTGCCATAGTCACTCTATCAATCACATCTGGGTTCTTCCTCTCCTGTGCTGACCGTCCACCCCTCTGAGCATGGTGTCCTTCTCCAGGGACTGGTCTCTCCTGGCAACATGCCCTAAAGCATGTGATATGGAGCTTCAAAATCCTTGCCTCCAAGGAGCAACGGGTTTTCACCCTTTCCAGGACAGATCTATTTGTTCTCTTGGTATATTCAGTATTCTTCTCCACCACAACTTAAGGGCATTGATTCTTCTGTCATCATTAGTCATTGTCAAGCTCTCAGGTGCATAGCAAACAACTGAGAAGACATGGCTTGGAGGTGTCACGTGCCTCCAGACCAGGCCCTGTCTCCCAGTGTGCTTTTGGGTGCTGCCGCTGCATACCTCCAGGCCCGGTCCAGAGGTGCACAATATACAGAACAAACACCCAGATGCCCATTGCAATGGTTAAAGTCATGGGGCTATCACTAGAAACAATAAGCTTTTCCAGTAGGCACTGCTGTGTATATATGCTGTGTAGTGAATTGTTCATGGGCTCTATATTCAACACAGGCCATCATGTGGTTTGCTACCTGAGAGCAAAATCCTGTGTTATGGTCTCAGGCCTATTTATCCATGGCATACTTGGCATGTTGTTGTATACTGACAAGCTGGAACCGACTCATAGCTGTCCTTCCAGTGAGTCTTCAGAGGCAATACAATCGCACCAGAGGCGATTACCCATCTTTCTCCTGAGGAGTAGCTAATGGATTTGAACTGCATGCCTTTGAGTTGGCAGCATAATTCCTTACCAGTAAGCCAGTAGAGCTCCCATCAGTGTATACGTGGCATATATGTAGGCATAGACCCAGTCTGAGTGAAGACTGTAGCTTGAAGTTTCCTGTGCTGGCCTTAATGTTGCCTATGGCAGAATTGTTGCTATTTACCTATGACATGACTATGTATGTCAACATTCCAAAAGTACATACCGACCAGTGACCAAAGTTAATGAGATTATTCAACAAGAATTAGAAGATCTATATGAAAAGTTCAACTTTATTTCCATATACTAGCAACTAAGAGGAAAAAATGGGTATATTAAAAGATAACATATATTTATAGTAATGTTTAAAAAATCCTCACTATCCTGAAATTTTGTTTTAAAATTTAGGAGTGTACTTCTGTCTATAACTTTCTTTGGTTGGTTGGGGTTTTATTTTTTAATTCAATGGCACAGAAATATCAAAAGATATTAGTATGTATAGAGTTACTACTCCAAAAAGGTTTTGTCAACCTTTACCCACTTTAGGGGATGACATGTGATCAAGATGGAAGATGTCCCAAATCTACTTCAGACACCAGTGAAGTACAAGCCTTCAAGAACTGGCAGAATACCAGTTGAAATGTGTCAAGAAACAAATGCAGCACTGGAGGTGTTTACTTGCTTTTCTTGGGAGACAACTGGCTACCTGACCAACTGACTGTATCTATATTTGTGTCCATTCCAAAAAAAGGTGATCCGACAGAATGTCAAAAGGGTCAGACTGTGATATTAATATCACACAAGTGGTGTTGAAAATAATTTTAAAATTATGGCAGTCGTATAATCCTTTAGAAGATCAAGCTTGGGAAGTAGTGTCTGCTAAGAAGAAGACTCTCAATGAGGTAGATTGGAATAGTGACCACTTTTGAGTTCAAACATAGCAATGATTTTGAAGATGGTGAAGGACCGGGCAGTGTTTTGTTGTGTTCTGTTTTATGCAGCATTGCTGTGAGTCAGAATTGACATGATGGCACCTAACAGTCTATGCCAGGACATTTGGAGGACAAGCTGCTTGGTCGACTAACTGGAAGAGATCCTTTACTTGCTACTACTTCCAACAAGGATGATCCAAAAGAATTTGGAAATTATAAAAAAAAAAATCAAAGGAAGCTCTGGTGGCCTATTTGCAAGAAGCTGTGCTGCAATCCCGAAGGCTTGTGATTCAAATCCACCAGATGCTCCACTGAAGAAGAAGGGGGGGATCTCTTCCTGTGCCAGTCAGATCCGATTTGACAGCACACAGCAAGAAAAGAAAAGAAAATCCTAAGTATTACATGCAAGCAAAATACTGCCGAAGATTATTAAAAATAGCTAGAACAGGAGCTCTGGTGGCCTAGTGGCAAGAAGCTGTGCTGTAATCCAGAAGGCGCACAGTTCGAATCCAGCAGCTGCTCTGCTGGAGAAGAAGAGGCAATCTCCTCCTGTGCCAGTAGGGTCAGATTTGACAGTCCACAACAAGAAAAAAAGCCCCAACAACCTAGAACAGTACATAGAGAACTGCTAGAAGTTCAAGCTACGTTTAGAAGAGGCCATGAAACCAGGGATGTCATTGCTGTTATCAGATGGATCCTGGCTGAAAGCAAAAAACACCAAACAATATCTATTTGTGTTTTATTGACTATGCAAAGGCATTTGACTGTGTGGATCATAACAAACAATGTCTAACACATTTAGAAGAATGGGAATCCCAGATTACTTAATTACATTTATATGAAACCTAGACCAAGAAGGTGCTGTCTGAACAGAGCAAGAAAACACAGCATGGTTTAAAATCAGGAAATGTGTACACACATCAGGGTTGTATTCTTTGTGCATACCTATTCAGTCTGTATGCTGAGCAAATATGTGAAACTGGACTATAAAGCAGAATGTGGCATCAGGATTGGAGGAACACTCATCAGCAACCTGTGTTACAAAAACAACATAACTTGGCTTGCTGAAATGTTTGCTGCAGAAGGTGAGAGTCTTCAAAATGGAGATTTCAAAAGTGCTCAACATCAAGGAGACAAAAATCCTCACAACGGGACCCATAAGAAACATCATGATGGAGAAAAGATTGAACTTGTCAATTACTTCATCTTACTTGATTCCACACAATCAACACCCATGGTACTAGCAATCAGGACATTAGGAAATGTATTGCATTGGGCAAGTGCCTTATTAGGGACCTTTCCAAATGACTGAGGAACAATGATATCAGTTTGAAGACTAAGGTGTACCTGATTTAGGCCATAGTCTTTTCAGTCATTTGATATATGTCTGAGAATTGGACAGTGAATAAGGATGATAGAAGAATTGATGCTTTTGAGTTGTGGTGTTGGAGAAGAGTATTGAATATTCTATGGATTGCCAAAAGAACAAGCAGACATGTCTTGGGAAAAGTGCAACCTTGGAGCCCTTCTTGAAGGCAAGGATAGTGATGCTTCATCACATAGACATTCAGCATGTTGATAGGAGAGGCTATTCCTTGGAAAGGGACATTGAGCCTGGAAAGGTGGAGGGTCATCAAAAGAGAGGAAGACCCTCGATGAGATGGATTGACATGATGAGTACAGCATTGGGCTCAGGTGTGTCAGAGTTGATGAGGATGGTGCAGGATAGGACAGGGTTCAGATGGTCACTGTGAATCATACTTGATTCAACAGCTACCTAACAGCAACAACACATTTGCCACTTGAGTATTTTTCCACATGTACAGATCTGTGGCATTAATTGTATGTATCATGTTTAACCATCACCCTTACCTGTTTTCAGATTGTTTCATTACCCTTGACAGAAGCTGTGTCCTTTAATGTGCTCTTTTCTTCATAGAAAGAGATGATTAGGAAGGGGAAATAGACCAGCCAAGGAAAAGGTATTCTTCAAAGTAAATTTGATGAACTAGCCCTTAAACATATTTCTGTGAAAATCCTAATAAGATATTTAACAAAGAGAATACAGTCATGCATTAATTATGACCCAGTGGGATTCATCCCAGAATGTGATGATGAGTCAGAAAGAGGAAATATATTATTATAAGATGTGTTATGTTAGTAGGCAAAAGATGAAAAACCATATGACCCTTTTGATAGATACCAAAAGGCATCTTGAAGAGTGTAATATTTATGAGTAACATTTAAAAAAACCACCTCAGTAGAACAGAGATAGATGCCACTTCTTTAACATAAAATAAAAGAAATTAAATAGACTTCAAACAAAAAGCCAGTAGCATCTTTTATATTCTTTTCTTTTCTGAATTACCTTCCAACCACTCTTCTCTGGCTTGAGCAGCAAGTTACTGAACAAGCTCTAAAGCAAATTGTTATGGCTTAGAAATTTTTTTAAAGTCTTTAAAATCCAGCCATTTCCTGGAGTGGAGAATAGCCTTTCAATATCTGGTTCTGCCTAAAGGCAGGGATGTTGCCCCTATAGACAAAAGTGTTGTGTAAATCATTGTGATGAAGCTGGCCTGGAAGCCTGTTGGCAGGCTGAAGAGGAGCTGGATTCCCTGCCTAGAACTGGGGCAGCTGGCCTAGCAGGAAGGCAAACGTATTCATTGGTTGTGGGTTGAGAATGTGAGAGTGTCCCCATAAGATTACAAAATATTGAAGGAAGAAGTGTTGTGTAATAGCCTGGACTGGCACCTCTGTGAGCATGTGTGTGTGTGTGTGTGATATATGAGATATTTAAGATACCACAAGTGTTAGAATATGACAAGGATAGATGAATAGATGAGGTGGTCATACCACAATCAATAAGAATATTAGTTCTTAGTCCCCTCTTTCTTTACTATTTCGTTTGCTAGTCTAGAAGATATTTCTTGACAGCCACCTGATATCTGTACCTTAAGTTTGTTCTGTTTCTCTTTCCCTGTCTTCTTCTCTCTCATTCTTTAATTGCTGTTTCTACTCTATCAAAGAACATAAGTGGTTCTTCAATTCTTTTTCACGCCCATTTTTTTTTCCTTACCTTTGCTGCATTTTCAATCATATCTTTTTGCCTTTGGGCACCTTGCAGTCTAGTCTTCTGAGATGATTTTGTCTTTACTTTCTTTCCTGAGTTTAGCAGGCACTCATTTCACATTCTCCTATTTTTGGATTGCATTCTGAGTTTCTGATTCATAGTATTCTCCCATATTTGTAATTACTTGTGTAATTATATTTAATTTGTATTTTTCTCCACTTTACATGGATGTCGTGTTCCTTCTTCTAGTCATTATAATGTTGGCTTTTTCTGGTTCAGTGATAACAGGTGATTCTATTTAGAGACTCCTTGGAGGCGTTAGTCAGCTTACTGATTCAAGAGCACCCTCTACTGTTGGTACAGTAGAGTACAGTTTCTTTAAGAAATGATTGTACTTTGGGTGGCAAGGACGGGACATTTGGTCTGCTTCTGTGATACTCCAGTATTCCTCCAAAGGGTTCTTCTCCCTTCCAAGTTAACACTTTCTTTCCTTTGCAAGATTGCTGCCTCTGATGCTGTGCAACTTTCAAATCCCCTTATTTTAAATAACCAGAGTGTAAAGATGCACTAGATTACTAGAGGCAAAGATGGTGAAACTTCATCTCACTCACTTTGGGCATATTATCAGGAGGGTTGAACCAGTGCTTGCAGAGAAAGAGAGGAAGAGCCTCAACAAGATGGACTGACACAGGGACTGTTAACAGTGGGCCGAAGCCTGTCAGAGATCATGGGGACCGTGCAGGATAGGACCACGGTCCACATCTGTTGTTCACAGGGTTGCAATGACTATACTCCCACTTAGTCAGTGCTCTGATTTGCCAGATCTTAGAACTGCTCTTTGTATCTACTTAGCATGATTCGCTCTCCTGCGACTCTTCTACTGCAAGTCCCTGAGTGGCATAAATAGTTAAGCACACAGCTGTGAACCAATGAGTTCATGGTTTGAGCTCACCAAGGTTCATCTTGGAAGAACAGTCCCTTTCAAAACATCACAACCATTTAAAAACAGAAGGAGGCGGCTCTTCTCCGAAACATGGGAGATTGTCATGAATCAGACTTGATGGCAACTATTTTGTTGTTATTGTTGTTGTTAGGTGCTGTCGAGTCAAGTCCTACTCCTAGCAACCCTACGGACAACAAACCGGAACCCTGTTCCTTCCTGTGCCATCTTCATCATCTCTGACACACTTGAGCCCAATCTGTGGTCATTATGTCTGTCCATCTCATTGGGAGTCTTCCTCTCCTTCACTGACATTCAGTCTTACCAACCATGATGTTCTTCTCCAAGGACTAGCCTCTAAAACATCTCTCTCATCTTCACAATTCCTGCCTGACCTTTCATATAAGTAGAATCTTGAACTACATGGTTTTTGTAATCAACGTCTTTCCCTTGTTGTTGTTAATTGCCTTCAAGTCCAGCACGACTCATAGCAACCCTATGAACAAAAACCCTGAAGTGCAATTGACAACAATTTTTTTAAAAAAAGTAAAATCTCTATAATGTTTAAAAAAAACAAAAACAAACAAAAAAAAACCCTGAAGTGCCTCTACAACTCTTGACATTTATCAAAGTTCATAGAGTTTCTGGAGGCGAGTTGTTTAGGAAGTGGATACCACTCCTGCTTCAAAACCTGTCATAGAATGTTATTGATTGAGTCGCCTGTGATGCATAGTGACCCCATGTACAGCAGCTCTGAACCCTTCCCTGTCCTGAGCCAGTCTTATTAATTCTGACACAACTACCCCCATTGCCCCAGTTCCTGAATCAATCCATCTCATCCAGGGTCTTCCTCTCCTGTTCTGTCCGTCCACCCTTCCGAAGCATGATGTCCTTCTCCAAGGACCAGTCCCTCCTTGTTATGTGCCCAAATTATGTGAGACGGAGCTTCAAAATCCTAGCCTCCAAGGAGAAACTTGGTTTCACCTTCTCCAAGACAGACCTATTTATTTTCTTGGTGTTTCGTGGTATGTTCAAGACTCTTCTCCAGCACCATAACTCCAAGGCATCAGTAATAATTCTATCATCGTTAGTCATTATCCAGCTCTGTGAGGCATGGACTGGATCAGGTACAACTTAGTCTCTAGATTGACATCGTTGCTTCTCAGTACTCTGGAAAGGTCCTTGACAGCAGATTTACCTAATGGAATTTGCCTGTTGATGTCCTGACTGCTGGTGCTGAAAGTGTTAATTATGGAGCTGAGCAAGCTGTAACTGTTAACAACTTCAATACTTCATTCTTTTTTATGCCTGAATGATATTCCATTGTGTGAATGTGACACACTCTGTTACTCACTCATCAGTTTATGAATGAACATTTGGGTTCTTTCCTCCATTTGGATATTAAGAGAAATGCTACTATGAACATTTACGTATGTATTTTTTCATGTGAATGAACCAACTTCCACCTGTCTTGGAAATATAATGAGCAGTGAAATTTTCTGTGTCACATGATAATTCTGGTTTAAATTTTGAACAACTACTGAACTATTTTTCAAATAGTTCAATAAGAGTTTGATGGGACATAATAGTTAACTACATGAATCTATTGTAATTAATGTAATAAGACAAAATGTGTAAACAAATACAATTTATAAACTATCATTTAAACAAAAAATATCATTTTTAAAAAAAAAATTCTTATGAGAGCTCTGGTGGCCTAGTGGCAAGAAGCTTCACTGCAATCCCAGAGATATGAGGTGCGAATCCACCAGATGCTCTGCTGGAGAAGGAGGGGCAATCTCCTCCTGTATCAGTCAGATCTGATTTGACGGTACAGACACACACACAATAATAAAACTAAAAAAATTAAAAAATAATTTAAAAAATTATTTTTTTAAAGTGACTGCTATTTCACTTTCCCTCCAGCAGTGGTTGAGAGTTTGTTTTTATTTCTCCACATCCTCACCAATGAATATTGTTTTCTATTTTATTTTTTTAATTATTAAATTTTATTAGTTTTAATGAACATTTACAGAGATTTTGGGTTTTCATTCATTCATTGTTGCACCGTTCTCTCTACCCTCCTCCCCAGTTTGTTCTTCTTCCCCCGCCATCCGAATGTCTGTTTTACTTGTCCAATTGCCACAGTGCTTGTCAAAGTCAGTTCTGATTAATCTCCTTTGTCAGTGTGTCCTTTGCCATTCCCTATCACTCCTCCCTGAGAGAGACTTCATCCTGATTCATAAGGAAAAGGGGATGGCATATTCTCTTAGCTACTTCCTGCTGAAAAGGGATGCTGTGGGTTTCAGGGTGAAGATCTTCTCTCACTACTCTAAAGGGCCCCTTTGGCAGTAGGAAACACATAGACTATTATGGAGATTGATTTTGGAATTTAGATGCACTGTTATTAATTGTGCTTATCCGTACATGTTCATATCCTTGAAGATGTATCATGGGGGTGTTGCAACCTAGAAGACACAAATTTAACTAACAAGTTATAAGTACATGAGTCAAAAATTATGGAAAAGTAAAAGAAAAGATTCTTTCATTGTTTTACAAACCCTCCCCCAGGTCCCCTCCACCATGCAGCCATTGCTCTAGACTCCTGTGATGACAGAAATACCTAGTCACATATCTCTTTTAAACAGTTTTCTCCCTCCTCTGTTTCAGTGCAGTATACATTATTGAACCCATCTTACTCAGTCTCTCCCAACCTCGAGGTTATTCCAATTCTACAACAGTGGCATCATGTAATATTTGTCCTTTTGTGACTGGGATATTTCACTCAGCATAATGTTCTCCAGAGTCAACCATTTTGAATAATATTGCATGAGTTCCTTGTTTTTTAATGCAGCATAGTATTCCATTGTGCAAATATACCACAGCTTCTCTAGCCATTCGTTTGTTGATGGGCACTTAGGTTGTTTCCAACTCCTTGCTATTGTGTGTTTTCTATTTTAAAGGTTATAAAATACTGTTTTCTGTTACGAAAGTTATCCTTGGACTTTTCTCCTCATCTCCTTGCAAGGAGTCAGGTCCGTCCTTTTGGGGATGTAACTTTCTAATAAATCTGCTATTACTATTTACCCTAAAAAAAAATTATAGTCATCGTAATGGGTGCGAAGGGAGCTCTCATAGTATAGTCCCTAGAGCCTGTCCCCCAAATGCTGTGTCTCAGGGTTCAAATCCGCCTGGTGCTTTTCAGGAAACCGATGCCGTCTTCGCCTGTTGTGACTTACAGCCTTGGAATCCTAATAAAGGATTGCTTTCAGTCAGGACCCACTTGATGACAGTGAGTGACTGGGTGTGAAATTTAGCTCATTTTGGGTTGATTTACATTTTTGTCATTGAGCATCTTTTCTCTTTGAGCCCTTACTGGTCATTGTACATCTTTGGGAAATATCTGTTCAAATCTTTACCCATTCCTTAAATTTGACCCCCACCCCATCTTTTATTACTGTTGAGTTATAAGTTCTTTATGTGTTCGAGAACCATGTTCCTTGTCCTAAATATTATTTGCAAATCTTTTCTCTGTGGGTTGTCTTTTCAGTTTTCTGATGCACAAAATTATAACTTTATTTTTTTAAAAAAAGAAAGACATTGGGCTTTAACTTTTCCATTTGGTGTTATATCTATTTTTTGGCATTTTCTATCACAAGGTTACAAATATTTACTCCTATAATAATTCTGGATGGGTATATTTTATTTTATTGCATTTCATTTTATTGCATTTCTTAGATACTGAGAGACACTAATTTTATTCACCATGCTGTGCAACCACTATATGTTACTAATTTTCCCCATCACTCTTAACAGAAGTTTGTTGCACCACTAAGCTCTGACTCGTATCTCCTCTCCCCTCCCTTCTGTCCCTGGCAGCCACTAATAAACTTTGGTCTCTGTGCATTTGTCTATTCTAGATATTTCCTATAAGTGGGAGGATCATAGCATTGATTTTTAAATATTAATTCAGTTTTACATTTTGGGGCTAAATGCAGCTTAGTCACGAGGCATTGCCCCTTATACATATTGCTAGGTTTAGTGTGCTAATATTTTAAGCAGTATTTTGTCAAGAGTGATCACAATACAGATTAACCTTTAGTTTTGCCTTCTTGAACTATCTTTTTATTTTGCCAAAGAGGTAATGCTAGACTCATAAAATGGATTGGAGAGGGTACCTTCTTTATCTATTCTCTGGAAGTTGCTATTATGCACTGTTGAGTTGGAGCTGACCCATAGTTGACCCTCCAGAGGGTTTCAGAAGTGGTAAATCGCATGAGAAGACACTGCCCATCCTTCTCCTGTGGAGCAGCTGGTGGATTTGAGCCATGTACCTTTGGGATTGCAGCATAGCTTTTTACACTGTGTCACCAGACTTCACAGAAACTGATATATTTCTTCATATAATGCTGGTAGAACTCACCTGTGAAACCATCTGGGTTTAAAATTTTTTAACACAAAGGTTTTGTTTTAAAACAAACGAAACTGATTTTCCCTTCTTTATCAGTACCTGGAAGCCTTAACAGGTCTGTTTCAGTTACCTGTTATTTCTGATGGTTCTTGCTCCTGCTGTACTGTATCTTTCACTGTGTGTCTCATTATATTTAGCTACATGTTGTTTGTTTGTTTTTTAAAAAAACCAACCAAAACCTGATTTCCCTTCCTTATCAGTATCTTGAAGCCTTAACAGGTCTGTTCCAGTTGCCTGTTATTTCTGATGGTTCTTGCTCCTGGAACAATGTTCTATTCTTGCAGAAAGGATTTGTTTGCCTCTCACCAGATGCCTGGGATTACCTTAATCCAAGTTTAAATCTTGAGATTTTTCTGGGTTATCCAAATGCCAAAATTGAACTGTAGACTTCACAATGGCAAATTTACTCTGGTTTAATCCTTATCCCTGGGGTGTAGCCCTTCTAATTTCTAATTTCAAAATAGGGAAAAGTTTACTTCAGATTCCAGTATTTGTCCTTCTAGGTTTATATGGCCAACATAAGAGCCACTCAGCTTCTCATATAGTGCTTTGGAATGGGAAAACAGTCTCAGATCTCGGTACTTTAGGATAAAATATATATTGCCATCTGACTCACAGGTAGAGATTTTTGGATTGTTCCTCCTTCCTCCTCCATGTTTTGCTAAGCTCTTTGTGAAGGAAGAATATGGCAATTGCCCCACCACCCACAAGCTTGATCACTTCCTGAGAAACTTGACCAGACAATGGATCCTGATAAAGGCCTGAGCTTTGAAAAAAGGTGCTAAAACCAAACTTAATTAACATGTCAAATTCTGAGAAATACCATCTTGGTCCTTCCCAGGACCCTTTTAAAAAGGAAACCACCCAAACTGCCGGAGCCCAGTTGGATCCTGTCTGCATGCCATTCAGCTGGGTCACTTGATATACCTCTCAGACCACTCATTAAAGGCCTGTTTGTTTCTTGGGACCAATTCCTTCCTTTATTTCTCTCCCTTGCATCCTCACACTCTTTTTTATATCTAACACTTTGGATATCTGGGTTTTCTGGGGTTTGGTTGTTTTGGGGTTCCCCCCATTTCCTCTTTCTTAACTATCAGCTCTCTAAATCCCATTTGACATAGCTATTCCACTGCTAAGAATATACCCCAAGGAAATCAGAACTGACACACAAAGATGTCTACAACCTGTGTTCATAGCAGCATTATTCACAATAGCAATAAAATGGAAACTGCCCAAATACCCATCTACAAAGAAATGGATTGAGGAATTGTGGTACATTCACACAATGGAATGGTATACAACACTAAGGAACAACCAATTGGTAAAATACTCTATAACATGGGAGAGTCTGTAGAGCCATTATGCCGAGTTTTCACTCAGTCTTATAAGGGCAAATACTGAATAAGACCCTTACTATAAAAATAGGAGGATAAGTGAGCAAGATATGTATAAATGTTTAAAAGTGTAAGGGATAGGGGGAAGGGGTGAAAAGGGGAAGGAGGGAAGTTATTAGGATAGCAGACTTTAGTGGGTGGGTTAGGGGATGAAGGAATAGGAAAGATTCAATGGGGACTCAAAAATATGGAGTGATAATAGGAATAGTAATTAATTAGGGTGTTCTGGTGGCCTAGTGGTAAGAATCTGTACTACAATACCAAGGGCACGAAGTTCAAATCTACCAGATGCTCTCTGCTGGAGAAGGAGGGGCAATCTCCTCCTGTGCCAGTCGGATCTGATTTGACAGTACACAACAAGAAAAGAAAAAAAGTAATTAATTATATAGAACACAGTGTATACGAATGGAACACAATGTAAAGGAAAGATTGTATAAAATATAATTTATATGCATGAAAAAACCCCACAATGTACATGAAAGAAACACAATGTAAATGAAAGATTATATAAAACACAATGTACAAAAAAGCTCCCACAATGTACATGCATGAAATACACTTATATAACTGATGATATGCAAACCAAGAAAACTATTAGAAGGGGGTAAATGGCTTACCTGAATGCCTAGGAGCAAAGAATGAGGAGTTTTTTGTTTCTTCCGATTTTCAGAGTAGAATCTTGTGAGGTCCTTCCCCAAAGTAGGATGTATGCTGCACTAGCAGTGCCCTTCGGGCTGGCATTCATCTTCAGCTGCTTTCTTCCAGCTCCTGTTGTTTGTGGCTTTCAAGTTGACCCTGACCCATATTGTCAGAACACACCTGGATCCAATCCTGTGTCATCCTCACATTCTCTGCTGTGCCTGAACCCCTTGGGGCAGTCATTGTGTCAACCATTGAGGATCTTCTCCTCTTTCACAGACCCTCCACTTTTCCAAGCATGATGACCTTCTCCACAGGGACTAATCCTGCCTGATAATAACTACAAAGTATATGAGACTTAAGTCTCACCATTTTCACCTGCAAGGAATGTTCTCATGAACGTTTCAAAACAGATTTATCTGTTATTTTTGTAGCTTGTGATAATATTCTATATTCTTCACCAATACTACAAATTAAAGCCATTGATGATTCTTCAGTGTTCTCTTATTCTTTGTCCAACTTTCAGATGCATGTGAAGCCATTGAAAATACCAAGGCTTGGGTCAGGTGCAGCTCAACCTTTAAAATGATATCCTTGCTGTTTAACTTTTTTTGGGGGGGGGTGTGTACCGTCAAATTAGATCTGACTGGTACTGGAGGAGATTGCCCTGCCCTCGCCAGCAGAGCATCTGGTGGATTCGAACTGCTTACCTCTGGGATTGCAGTTCAGCTTCTTGCCACTAGGCCACTAGAGCTCCTTTTTTTTTTTTTATTTTAATGAAAGTTTACAGAGACTTTGGATTTCCATTCATTCATTGTTGTACACTTTCCTCCCTGCCCATCTCTCCCCCCAAGTTCACTTTTCTCTTTGAAAAGTTAAAAAAAAATCCCCTCTACCCCCAGTCCACTCCACTGTGCAGCTTTCATTCAGGACTCTTCTCATGACAATAATACCTAATCATGTATCACTTTTAAACAGATCTCTCCCTCATCTGTTTCAATGCAGTATACATTATTTATGCCCTCTTAGTTATCCCCCAACCCTGAGGTCAGTCCTGCTTTACAACAGTGGCACTATGCAGTATTTGTCCTTTTGTGACTGAGATATTTCACTCCTTACTATTGAACTTTAAGGAGGTCCATGGCAGCAGATTTCCCCAATCTATCATTTGCAATCTGTTATTTGATTTCTTGACTGCTTCTCCCATGAGTGTCGATTGTGGTAACAAGAATAATGAAATATTTGACAACTTCAATCTTTTCTTCATTATAATGATGTTACCTGTTGTTTCAGTGGTGAGGATTTTTGTTTGCTTAATTTTAAGATGTAATCCATACTGGAGGCTATTGTCTTTTTATCAGTATATTGTTCAAGTCTTCTTGGCTTTCAGCAAGCAAGTATATATCATCTGAATATCACAGGTTTCTAATGAGCACATTTTCAATGAAATATTAATGTTTTCAACATCTGTTGTTTCTGTTGATATGTGCCGTCAGGTCATTGCGACTCATAATAACCCTGTGTATAACAGCCCTGAACCCTGCTCTATCTTGAGCCAACCTTATTGTCCCTGACACACTTAACCCTATTATCCCAGGCACTGAGTCAATCCATCCCATCCAGGGTCTTCCTCTCTTGTGTTGTCCCATCCACCCTTCCAAGCATGATGTCTCTCTCCAAGGACTGGTCTGTCCTTGAAACATGCCCAAAGTATTTCAGACAGAGCTTCAGAATCCTTGCCTCCAAGGAGCAGCCTGGTTCACCCTCTTTAGGATGAACCAGTTTGTTCTCCTAACAGTCCATAATATATACAGTACTCTTCCCCAGCACCACAACTTAAAGACATCAGTCCTTTTTCTATCATCCCTAGTCATTGTCCAGCTCTCTGATGCATAGCAAGTAATGGTGAAGACCATGGCCTGGATCAGGCGCACCTTAGTCTCTACACTGACATCCTTGCTCTCTGGTACTCTGGAGAGGTCGCTGACAGCAGATTTTCCCAATGTACTTAGTCTTAATTTCCTGGCTGCTGGTACCAAGAATGTTGAATGCTACTGTCCACCAAAAACCCATTACCGTTGACTTTGGCCCAAAGTGACCTTCCACTGTTTTTTTTAATGGAGAAGACTACCCATCTTTTTCCTGAGGAGCAGTTTGTGGATTGAAACTTTCGGCCTTTTAGTTAGGTGCCCAACATATAAGTCACTAAACCACCAGGGCTCTTTGGTGTCCACTCAAACAACACTTATTTACTAGCTGTTTTTGTAGTGTGGGCAAGTGATCCCCGGTGCAAATGTTGTAGTGGGATATAGATGGGTGGGGGTGTTGTTGTCTGTGTGCATGAGGTGCTCTAACCCTCAACCGGGAGCTCTAGCAGCATAGTCAGTAGGGTGCTGTGCTGCAACCCAAAGATGGCGACTTTCTGGTTGCTCAAGTGTAAAATGGGCAGTTTCTTCTCATGTGATTGTGTGCCTCCAAAACCTCACTTGACAGCAGTGAGGGTTTTGTTTTTTGTGGTTTGTTTGTTTCTGTTTGTTTGTTTGTTTGTTTGTTTTTACCCCTCAACAGTTGTGGCAAATGCTTTTGGGTAACATAGGCTCCTCTAGTCCACTTCTTTGTGTTCTGACCACTCATTCCCCTCCTCTCTTCTGTCCTAGTTTAACTTACCATCCTCTGTCTCCTGGATTTAACTCATCTCCTTCCTTCCTTGCCCCGATCGATTCTCCTCATAGAGGTGACAGTGATCTTTTTTTTTTTAACTTTACAATTTGTTGTGTGTGAACTGTCAAATCGGATCTGACTGGTACAGGAGGAGATTGTCCCCCCTTCTCCAGCAGGGCATCTGGAGAATTTGAACTGCGTGCCTCTGGGATTGCAGTGCAGCTTCTTGCCTCTAGGCCACCAGAGCTCCCTAACAGTGATCTTTTAAAAGCATACATCAGACTTGTCACTTCTTAAAAACCTCTCAGTTTTTCAACTCAGAATAAAATCCTTTCCATGACCTACAAGGCCTTTTAGAACCTCAGCCCAGGTTATCACAGGGATCTTATCATCTGAACTACAGTCACAGCAGCTTCCTTGCTGTTCCTCAAACAGATGAATCATGCTTTAGCCTTAAGGTCTTGTGCTTCCTGCTTGCAGCGCTCCTCAGTTCTCCTCATTCTCTTGCTTAGGTTTCACCCATCAGAGAAACCTATCCTAGTCACCGATATAAAATAGCATTCTTTTTTTTTTACTCCGATTTATTTACAAAGTTTGAATACATTGCTGTTCACAAAAGATTCTTCCCATTTCCTTTACATGCCCCCACCCATCGAATTGTGCAACTCTATGATTAACACCCCACCCCCCATCCTCACTCCTCTGCTCCCACCCTTCCCCCCTTGGATCCTCATACTCATTCTGCAGTAATAGTCTACAAATAATAATTTGTCAAAAAAATAATATTCTACAAATAACAGTATTTGTCCTTGTGGGACTGAGTTAGTTCACTCAGCAGAATATAAAAGATCATTCTTTCCCCTGTATTCTTTAGTCTTATTCAGCTTTATTTCCATCCTAGCATTTGTCACCATATGTGATATATTTGTTTCATAAACTGTTGTCTCCCTCCCTTACTAAGCTCCACGAAAGCAAGGAATGTACTGAATCTACACTTGTACATTCAGCATATAAAACTGTGTATTACAGATTGCATCTGCCCTATATATGTATTCTATTGATGACAAAATAGTGTACAAATTACATAATGGAAACTAGATTTTTTTTTTCTAAAGGGACACCAAACCTGGAGAGAGGATGAAACACACACAAGCGTTGAGGACTCTTCTTCATAGTGTCGCTATGAGTTGCCTGCAACTCGACGGCACTTAACGACAATAACATCAACATCGAGAGTGATCAGCTGGCCCAGTGGATGGAAAGCGATGCAACCAAGCCAAAGGTGGGTGACTTTTAATCCGTGGCCTGTCTTTCATTGTTTTTGTTCAAATATTCCTCTAGGTCACATAGCCCTGGTGGGTCCACTTGCCGCACTGCAGTCACTTGTGGTTGCTGTGAGGCTGAACATTGTGACACTGATGTGTCAAATGTGTTAATGGTTGGTTACCCATGGCAGACAGTGTTGGGTGAAACTCCCCCGATTGAAACAAGCTTGGAAGCAGGAGTGGCATCCACTTCCATAATAGCTTGCCTCTGGAAACCCTATGAACCTGGAGAGAGGATGAGAGACACACAAGTGTTGAGGACTCTTCTTCATAGGGTCGCTAGGAGTCGTCTGCGACTCAATGGCACTTGACGACGACGACGAGAGGGACACCAAAGGATTGAAATCTGCAAAGATGTCAATCATTCCTAAATTGATTGATAAATGTATTACAATCCTTATTTTAAAATCTCACAGTGGTTTTTGGATACTTAAAAAAATATTCTGGAAGTTAGCGGCAAAAACCCAGGTGAAGAGGAGTCTCTCTGCATGCCTGGCGACTGCAGCCGCTAGTAGCAACGATGGGAAAGGGCAAGAGGGTGAGACCTCTGTTACCTATTACCGGTTGGAGGAGGTGGCAAAGCACAATTCCTCGAAGGAAATACGGATGATGAAGCACAGGTGAGTCTATGATGCCACTGCTTCCTTGATGAGCATCCCGGTGGAGAGGAAGCTTCTGGAACCGTCAATGAAAGTTTTTAAGATGTAGACCACTCCTCCGATGCCAATATAGGCAGTCCTATATTGGTGATGTCCATCCGAGTGACCTTAAAACGAAACCAGACAAGGACACTCTGAAAAATAATGCCTGCAAAAGTTGCAGGTCATCCTGGGTTTTAACCATCATCAGCGCTGTTCTCCTAGGCTTCCTCTATCGTTATTACACATCGGAAAGCAGATCCTCCTGAGGAGACCTTGCTGAAGTCTGGAAAGCACATCCACGTGGGAGTCAAAACCAGAGACTTGCTTTGGGGGCTGCCGAATTGCCCTTTTCTCCAACCCTGCCAAGTCTGTTCTTCCCCTTTGGAGCCAAGATGGCTGAGCAGACGTCCACCTCAGACCTGGGACCAGGGTCCTGCATCTCTCGGATCCTTACTCCTAAAGCACCAGCCTGCTTTCTGCCTCCTTGCCAGTGTTCCCTTCCTCCACTGCTTTCCATGAGGACCTTGACATTGAAAACCTTTTTATTAAATAGCGGTAATTCACATATTGTAGACACGTTACCAGTAGGTAGAAATGGCCACCAAATGCTCCAGTAATTGTCAGGCATTCCTACTAGGGCAGCAGACTTTGATTTAGAAAGTCGTCTTTTTTCCATTTTAAGTAAATATTACTGGTTTTAAAGCTCAGATTTAATTCTCTTATTTATCTCATCTAAGAGATTTCATTTATGAAGTGTGCACTTGCTGCTTAAAACGTAACTGTCAGATGACCTTGCTCCTTGTTTCTATTTGTTAAGACCACACCAGACTATCTGGTTATCTCTCCTGCACTCCCTCCCAGGCTGCTGTAGCAGGTGGCTTCTCCCGCCCCCGTGTCCAGCCCCCATTTTTCCCAAGTGCTGCTGGACAAAACTGTGCTTCCTTTTCTTTCTTGGCCCTGGGGGGAGGCAAGGGAAAGGGGAGAGGGAGGGTAAATTGGATTGATAAGACCTGCTAAATTCATTGTAATCTCTCTTTTGACAAATACTAGAAAACACTAATGTAAGAGTTTCATGACAGCAAAGACTGCAGCCTTTGTTTCAGTTTGGCTTCACTTTCTAGCTGTCCTCTTTCCCACAGCTGTCTTTTATCGGCAAAACACAAATTCAGGATTCTGTCTGTAGAGTATTACCAGGCATGGTTGTTGCTTTCTCCTTTGTTTTCCTAGGAGTTCATTTCAGATGACACATTTTCACAGAATCAGAATGCTACACTGATGGAAGGAGCAGTCATTGGTCTCTGCCCCTCTGTAGGATGCTAAATGTAGTAAAGTGGCACATGAAAGCTCATGAGAAAATGTTTCCCACTTACCTCTGTTTTACCTCTCAGGCTCCAGCTTTTAAAAAAATTTTTTTCTTTTTATTTTATTATTTTGTGCGTGTACCGTCAAATTGGGTCTGACTGGTACAGGAGGAGATTGCCTCTCCTTCTCCAGCAGAGCATCTGTCAGATTTGAACTGCAGCCTCTGGAATTGTAGTGCAGCTTCTTGCCACTAGACCACCAGAGCTCCCTAGGCTCTGACTTTTGACTTGTTCTGTTATACTAATGAGAATAAAAATGGTTTTGATTAAAAAAATTATTTGAAAAAATTATATAAGTGGGGAAAATTAAGTGAGAATATACACGAATATCTAGGAAATTTATAAAACAAGTTTAGAGAAAAATCTAGTTCTATTAGATATCGTTGTAGTTAGGTGCTGTCAAGTATGACTCATAGTGACCCAATGAACAAAAGATCTGAACCCCGTTCTATCCAGGCCATCCTCATACTTCCTGACACACAAGAGCCCATTGTAGCAGTGACTGTGTCAGTTAACCTGGCTGAGGGTCTTCCTTTCCTTCACTGACCCTCCACCCTTCACAGCATCATGTCCTTCTCCAAGGAGTAGCCTCTCCTAGCAACATGCCCAAAGTATGTGAGGCAAAGCCTCATCATCTTTGCCTTCAAAGAACACTGGCTGCACCATCTCCAAGACATATCTCTTAATTCTCTTGGCCATCCAGGGATGTCCAGTGCTCATCTCCAACACCACAGCTCAAAGACATAGATTCTTTTTCTGTCATCCTTATTCACTGACCAGTTCTTGGATGCATACATAGCAAGTAATCAGAATGACCATGGCCTCAAGCAGATACACCTTAGTCCTCAAATTGACATCATTGTTCCTCAATAATTTGGATCGATCCCTAACTGCGTATTTTCCCAGTGCAATGTGTCTCCTTATTTCCTGATAGCTGGTACCAGGGTGTTAACTGTAGATCCAAGCAAAATGAACCTGTTGATAGTTTCAGTCCCCTCTCCATCCATCATGACATTGGTCCAGTCATAAGATTCTTTGTTTTCTTGAGATGCAATCCATACCAAAGGCTGTGTTCCTTGATCTTCTGCAACAAGTGCTTCAAGTCCTCCTCAATGTTGTGTCGTCTGGACAAAACATTAAACAGACTAGGAAGCAGGATGGGCCATCTACTTCTTGAATAACAGGGCTTTGAAAACGTTATGAACACTAAAGGAAGAGGATAGTAGCATAGAGGTGGAGTTATAGTAGCGTAGTGGTAGAACCCAGATTGGAAGTCAGTTGAATCTAGGAAAAACAATAAAAAGCATCGGTTAATAACTGGAAAATGGAATGTACATAGTTTGAATGTTGGAAAACTGGAATGGTTAAAAATTAAATGAAATTCATGAAAATCAACATACTAGGCATTAGTGAGATAAGATGGACCAGCTTTGGCCACATTGAATCAGATTATCATATGATATGCTATGCAAGGAATGAAAAACAGAAGAAGAATGGTCTTGCATTCATAGTAAAAAATAGTCAGTTTCCATTTCTGTCCTAAAATACAGTGTGATGAGTGATAGGATAATATGCACACACATTCAAGGACAACTATTATTCAAATATACGCTCCTACGTCTAGAGCCAAAGAGGAAGAAATTGAGAATGTTTACCAAATCTTGCAGTCTGAAATTGACTGAACATGCAATAAAGATGCATTAATGAGAATTGGTGACAAGAAAATGAGGCTGGAAATAGAATGATGGAATTTTGTATTTACAATGATTCATTGCAATTTCTTTTTTAAAAAGACACATGATGACCTTTATACATGGATCTCATTTGATGGGCTTCATAGGTATCAAACTGACTATATTTGTGGAAGAAATTGTTGGAGAAAGCTCAGTATCAGTAGTCAAAACTAGGCCGGGGTGGACTCTGGTCCACATCATCAATTACTCATATGCAAGTTCAAATTAAGGCTGAAGAAAATAAAAAAAAAAGTCCACAGGAACCAAGATAAGATCTTGAATCAATTCCATCTGAGGCATTGAACACCAATGATTGAAGACGAATGAGTTGTGGGATGATATCAAGGATATCATCCATGAAGAAAGCAAAGGGTCATTACAAAAACAGAGGAGAAAGAAAAAATCAAAATGAATGTCAGAAGAGACGCTAAAACTTGCACTGGAGTGACGAAAAGACAAAACAAAAGGAAAACTTGTTAAAAAGCTGAACAGAAGATTTCAAAGGGCAGCTTGGGAGGACAAAGCAAAGTATTAAAATGGAATATGCAGAGAGCTGGAATTGGAGAATAAAAAGGGAAGAACTTGCTCTGCATTTCTCAAGCTGAAAGAACTGAAAAACAAATTTAAGTCTTGTGTTGCAGTATCAAAAGATTCTATGGGTAATATATTGCATCCCAGAAAGCATCAAAAGAAGATAGTGCGAATACACAGAATCGCTGTACCAGAAAGAATTGATTGACACTGAAAAATTTGAGGAAGTACCATATGAACAGAAGCCAATGGTAATGGAGGAAGTAGAAGCTGCATTGAAGGCAGTGGCAAAAGATAAGGCCTCAGGCATCGACGGGATACCAATTGACTTGATGCAGCCTTGAATGTGCTCACCAGTCTATGCCAGGAAATTTGGAAGACAGCTTTCTGGCCAATGGATTGGATGAGGTCCATATTTGTTCCCATTCCCAAAAAAGATGATCCAATTAAATATGGAAACTATCAAACAATATCTTTAATATCACATGCAAGTAAAATACTGCTGAAGATCATTTATAAATGGTTAGAACAGTACATAGGTAGGGAACTTCCAAAAGTTCAAGCAGGAACTTAGAGGTGGCTGTGGTACCAGAGATATCATTGCTAATGTCAGATGGATCCTGGCTGAAAGTAAATACCAGAAGAATGCCTATTTGGGCCTTATTGACAATGCAAAGGCATTTGACTGTGTGGATCACAATAAGTTGTGGCTGAAATTGAGAAAAATGGGAGTCCCAGAGTACTTAATTGTACTCCTGTGGAACCTACACCTGGAACAGGAGGCTGTTGTGTGAACAGAACAGTGGGACACTGATTTGTTTAAAACTTAGAAGGAACTTTATCAGCGTTGTATTATCTCTCCATACCCCTTCAATCTATATGCTGAGCAAATTATCTGAGATGCTGGACTCTATGAAGAGGAGTGTGGCATCAGGATTGGAGGGAAACTCATCAGTAACATGTGTTATTAGATATTACAATATATTTTAAGATGACAATGCTTTTTTTTTTACACTGGAATTTTAAAATTTTACTATAGTATTGAGCTAACATGTATATATAGTTTGGAATGAGAAAATAGTAGATGATGAATAAAAATCAGATTCATAGATAATGTTTGTTAAGCTTTGGGTTGTTT
>NW_006399790.1:16547170-16550786 GCF_000299155.1 Elephantulus edwardii
AACATTTCTTCATGTGCTTGTTGGCCATCTGAATGTCTTCCTTGGTGAAGTGTCTGTTCATATCCTGTGCCCATTTTTCAATTGGATTATTCTCCTTGATCTTGTTGTGGTGCTCGAGTATTTTATAAATTCTAGATATAAGTCCCTTGTCTGACATGAGATGACAATGCTTTTTAAAAAGTATGATATGAAAACCAGAATAGCACGTTCAGAAATAAACCAAGAATATATGACAATTTAGATTTTGGATAGCAATACTCCTTAGCAGAGAATAGGTAAGATTATGCAGTAGCAGTGTGTGGAAAATGAGAGTGGAAAAATAAATATTGCATGCTACTTATTTCATACTCCAAAATAAATTTGAAAATATGAAAAATAATGAAACCATGACACTCACTCACTGTTGGCCACAGAGTCAGAACTGACTCATAACTCACTTCTTCAGTGGGTTTTTGGGAGGCTATAAATCTCATGGGAGGAAATTGCCCATCATTCTCTTGTGGACCTGCTGGTGGAGACCTTCAATTAAAAATGCAGTTTCTTACAGGACTACGCCACTAGCACTCTCTACAAAACCATCAAAGTAGCATTTAAAAAAATAAGTAAGGCCTTTCTAAACATTGTGAAAAGCTAAGAAACTCTAAAGGCCTGTGTGTGCTTAGAGACTTTTAGTAGTGGTAAGAATCCGTGCTGCAACTCCAAAGGCTTTTGGTTTGAATCCAGTAGCTGTTCCACAGGAGCTGTGAGTCAAATCCATGGCACACAACAACAACAAATATGTACCTTGCCAGCATCATGATAGATGGTGAAGAGATTGAGATTGTTAGCAGCTTTCGTTTGCTTGGCCCCACAATTAACACTCTTGGCACCAGCAGCCAGGAAATAAAAAAACATATTGCACTGGGGAAAGTCGGCTGTCAGAAACCTTTCCATAATACTCAAGAGCAATGGTGTCACTCTGGAGACTAAGGTACACCTGTCTTTGGAATCACTTCCTATGCATCAGAGTGACAGTGACTAGGAATGATAGAAGGAGAATGGATGCCTTTGAGCTGTGGTGCTGGAGAAGAGTATGGACTGCTAAGAGAACAAACAGGTTCATTCTGGAGAGGGTGAAAACAGGCTGCTCCATGGAGGCAAGGATGCTGAAGCTTCATCTGACATACTTTGGGCATGTTGCAAGGAGGGACCGGTCCTTGGAGAGGGGTGAGAGTAAGACCCTTGAAGAGATGGATCAATTCAGTGACTAGGGTAATTAAAGTAGGTGTACCGGAGACAGGTTAGCACAGGACACTGCAGGGCTTAGAGCTCTTGTACAAAGGTTCGCTATGAGTCTCAAGTGACTTGATAGCACCTAACAACAACACAACAACTGATTCTGTCTCCTTGTCAAAAAATCAGGTGAGCATAGATGTTGTACTTTTCTGTCCTATAGGAAGGGACAAATGGCAGAATGACATATGACTTTAGTTAGTCAAGAGGATAAGGGCAGAGTAACCCCTGTTTGAATGTCCTTCCTATCTTTATTTGAGATGTTTTACAAGCAGAAAAACATATTTACTAGCATCACAAGATGTTGTTTACTGTTTCTTACCTATTTGCTGACCTTTCTTGTTTATAAGACCACATCCGTATCAGAAGTTTGAAGTTAGCAAGACAATGTTTTTTCTCATTGACACACATACTCATAAAGTAGATCATTCTGACTTTATATAAACAGGCTGACATTTACTTTCTAATACATATATTTGTTTTGTTGAACAAATTAACATTTACTAGGGAATAGATTTCTTTGTTCTTCTGGCATGTAATAGAGTTTTCTCTTTAACAGAGTTTTTTTCTGATTATTTTCTCTTGAGCTAAGCAAACTTTTGAAAGTTAGCTTTACCCCTACACATAGGGAATTCTGGTGGCCTAGTGGTGAGACACTGCAGTACAATCCTGAGGAAACATGGTTCAAATCCATCAGCTGCTCCAAGGGAGAAAGATGGATACTCTCCTCTTGTGTTGGAGGGTGAGCTATGGGTTGGTTCCGACCTGATGGTACAAAACTCCACCAACAGCCCAGATCTTTGGAACAAGAGCTGGCTAATAAATTTTCCCTCTTTCCAAAAAAGAAAACAAAACATCAACAACAACCCCTATACATAGGTAGATGAGTTGATTTTTAGGTTATTAGTTCTATTCCATTAATCTGTGTGTCTGTTGCTGTACCAGTACCTTGCTATCTTGAGTGGCACGGCTGTGTAGTAGGACTTGAGTTGTGATGCCTCCTACCTTGTTTCTCTTTTTCAGGAGTGCTTTGCTTTCCATTTATCTTTCCATTCCAGATAAAATTGAAAATTGCCTTTTTCATCTTGTTGAAGAATGGAATTGGTATCTGTTTTCAAATTACATTGAACCTGTAGATTGCCTTTAGTAGAATTGTAATTTTCAGGAATATGAGTCTCTCTATCCATGAGCCTGGTATGTTCCCCAATTACTCTTAAGTCTCATTTTGTTTCTTACAATAGTGTTTTGTTTGGGTTTTTTTTAATCACATTTGTTTTTATTTTTTTTAATCATTTTAATGAACATTTACAGAGATTTTGTATTTCCATTCATTCATTGCTGCACTTCTCTCCCCGCCCATCCCTCCCCCCCCGCAATAGTGTTTTGTAATTTGTCTTTGGTGTCTCTAGATTTGTTCCTAAGTATTTCCTCTTGTGTCTAGCTATTGTAATTGGTATTGTTTTTCTTAGTTCCATTTTTATATTCTCATTGTCACTGTAAAGAAATCCAGCTAATTTTCATATGTTGGTCCTGTATCCTGCTGTTTTGCTGAATTGGTTGGCTATGTCCATTAGTTTTCTTAATGAATCTTTAGGGTTTCCTAAGTATACTACCATATCGTCTGCATATACTGAGTTCTACCTCCTCTCTGCCAATTTGGAGTCTTCTTTTTTCCTTCTCTTGCCTTACTGCTCTTGCTAACAATTTCAATACAATATTGAATAAGAGTGGTATCTTATTCAATATAGTGGTATAGTGGGCATCCTTGCCTAGTTTCTGAAATACAAATCAGAACAACTATGGGATACCATCTCACCCGAGCAACAATAGCAAAGTTCAACAGGGCAACAAACAACAAATGCTGGTGAGGTTCTGGAGAGATTGGAACTTTTAGTCACTGCTGATCAGAATGTGAAATGGTACAATCACTATGGGACATGGTATGGTGCTTTCTTAAAAAGCTCAAAATAGAAATTCCATTTGATCCAGCTATCCTATAACTGGAAATATACACTAAAGAAACCAGAGCTGGAACTCAAAGAGATGTATGCACACCCATGTTTATTGCTCTGTTATTTACAATAGTGAAAAGATGGAATCAATCCAACCACCCATCAGCAAATGAATGTTTAGGCGAAAACTGTAGTACATCCACACATTGGAATATTATGAAGCACTGAAAAATAATAAAATTCTAAAACATTACACAACATAGGGGAGCTCTGGTGGCCTGGTGGCAAGGAGCTGCAACTACAATCCCAGAGGCACATGGTTCGAACCCACCAGATGCTCTGCCGGGGAAGGAGGGACAATCTCCTCCTGTACCAGTCAGATCTGATTTGAC
>NW_006399790.1:16552741-16555507 GCF_000299155.1 Elephantulus edwardii
GCAGCAATGAATGAATGGAAATCCAAATTCTCTGTAAATGTTCATTAAAATTATTTTTTAAAAATCTAACAATAACTGACTACATGTCTGGACTATTTGTTTATTAATTAAAGTCAGGAATTTTGGTTTGTACAAAAAAATCCTTTAAAAAAAACCAAAAAGCATTACACAACATAGGTTGACCTGAAAGACTTTATGCTGAGTGAAATATGCCAGTCACAAAAGGGCAAATACTGTGTAACACTACTATTATAAAATAGGATTGACATGGGGGGTTGAGAGGAGAATAAGAAAAGAATGGACAGATAATGAACACTGTATTGGAATAGATGATTGGAAGAACTGTCTGAGAGGAATGTATGATTAGGCATTATATATATGTGACAACAATCTGAAACAAGAGGTGCACTGCAAAGTGGACTGGGGGAAGAGGAATGTAGAGGGAGGGAGTAAAACTTGCAACAATGAATGAAAGAAAATGTAACTTTTCTGTCAACTTTTGTTAAAATCACAATTGAAAAAACGAAAATATGGCCTTGGTGATAGAAATAAGGCCAGATACCAGCTGATAAAATTTTTTGTGACTGTGGTAGAGGATTGGGAGGAAAATGTACAACAATGATTGAATGGAATTCTAAGTTTTCTGTAAACATTAGTTAAAATATCAATTATAAAAAACCTAAAAAAAGTCATTATTAAAATAACAATTTTAAAGAAGCTGATTCTCAGAAGATGAAATTTGATCAAGATCATAGTCAAAGTCAGACATGACTCTATGTCATTAATAACCCTTTTACATCTGTTATTTTAAAAGCAAAAATAGTTTTATTAGAAAAGAAAAATCCCAGAGAAGAAGGTAATTTCTCTGAAAGTAAAGAGGTGGAGAAAAAAAATTTTATAACCATTGACTTATTCACTGCAAATAACGTAAACAATTATGGTCTAGTGATAAGGAGTTGCTGTGAATTAGTTGTAGTAGATTCAATGGCAGCTAACAACAGCAGCAATATGCAGGTGGCCCCCACTACATATAATACACAGGAATAAAATTGATTATTAGTCCTTGGAGAGGGATGTCATGTTTGGAAGGGTGGAGGGACAGTGCAGTAGAGGAAGACCCTTGATGAGATGGATTGATTCAATCACTGGGTAATGGGGATAGGCGTGATGGAGACAATAAGATTGGCAAGAGATAGAGCAGGTTTTAGGGCTGTTGTGCATAGGGTCGCTATGAATCACCGGTGACTCGATGGCACATAACAACAACATCTGTGGAAAGGGATTATAGAGAGGTTTAATATCATCTATTCAAGTAAGGAAAGGACATGACTACAGAATGTATCATCAGTTGCTTATATGCAAGCCCAGGCTGATGCTGAAGAAAATTAAAATGAAACCATATAAGCAAACATATGTATGATATTGAGTATATCTTACTTGAATTTAGAGATCATTCCAAGAATAAATTTGATGATTAGATGAGTTGGGAGATGACCACAAATCACACAGTAAGAACACAAAAGGTTAATTTTTAAAAAGAACCCTGAAAAGCAGGAAAGAAAAAAATCAAAATTGGATATCAAAGGAGATTCTAAAACTTCCTGTTGAATATGGAAAATAGGAATATAGCAAAAGATAATGGAAGAAATTATGAAGAGACAGAATGGAACAAAAGATATCAAAAAATGGATTGAGAAGATTGTCAGGTATTATAATGAAGAGTGTAAAGAACTAGAGTTAGGAAACCAAAAGGAAGGAGGACATTTTTCAAGTGAAAAAAATGAATGAAAAAAATTAAGTCTAAAGCAATTCTGAAGTATTCTTTGGGTAAGATATTAAGTGTCCCAGGAAGCAAAAAAAAAAAAAAAATGGAATTCATATATAGAGTCATGGTAGCAAAAATAATTGGTTATTATCCAAACATTTCAAGAGGTATGATTATGAAGTTACATTGAAGGAAGAAGTCCAAGCTGCACCAAAGGGATTCACAAAAAAAAGTTTCAAGGAACTGACTGAATTCCAATTGAAGTGTTTTAAATAAGGGGTGCAATGCTACAATCACTAACTTGTCTATGCTAGGAAAATTGGAAGAAAGCTATCTGGCCAGTGGATTGGAAAAGAGTCATATGGGTGCCCATTCCAAAGAAAGGTGACCCAATAGAATCCAGAAATTACTGAATAGTATCATCCATATTATATACAAGGATAATTCTGGTCAAGATAATTGAAAAGTGGTTGAAGTATATTAGGGAACTGTCAGAAATTCAATTAGAGTCCAGAAGAGGATGTGGCATGAAGGCTATCATTATATTATAATGAGTCAATAAAGACTGAAGTTGGCAAGACTTTGATTTGACTTGACTCTACAATCACTGCCCATGGAAGTAACAGTGTAAAAAAAAAAAGAATCAAGCCAAATATTCAGCTACATTCACATCCTTGCTCAATGCAAGTATTACTTAAATAGCAAAGAGATGGAAACAGTCCAAGTCTTCATCATGAGATGAGTGGGGGGGAAAGTACATGCATACTTTGGAATACTATGCAACACTAAAAATTAATAAGGAATTTGTGAAATACTGCAAACATGGATGAATTTAATGGACATTATGCTTAATGAAATAAGTCAATCACAAAAGGGCAAATATTGTAAAAGTCCAGTATTTGAAAAGCTAAAGAAAAGTTTTAAAAAGTGACACGCTGGGGAGCTCTGGTGGCCTAGTGGCAAGAAGTTGCAACTACAATCCCAGAGGTGCATGGTTCGAA
>NW_006399790.1:16556502-16558486 GCF_000299155.1 Elephantulus edwardii
GTTTTCAAAAGCTAAACTGTCATTTTGAGTGTTAAAGGTGCTCCTGAACCAAGTCATGGTGGTGTTTTTTTGTCATCTTATATTCATGCAATATTATCCAAGCCATGGTCTTCTCAGTTGCTATGCATCTGAAAGTTGGACAATGAATAAGGATGACAGAAGAATAGATAACTTTGAGTTATAGTGTTAGAGAACAGTACTGACTATTTCATAGACTGCCAAGAGAGCAAACAGGTACACAGTCTTGGAGAAAGTGAAACCAGAGTGCTTCTTGGAAGCAAGGATGGTGAAACTTCATCTCACCTACTTTGGGCATGCTGTTGGGAGGGGCCAGTCCTTAGAAAAGGGCATCATGCTTAGAAAGTTCAGTGTAAGACAAGAAGACAAGGTAGATTAACAAAATTACTCTAACAGTTGGCTCAGGTGTGTCAGAGAGGGTGAGAATGGCACAATATAGGGCAGGTTTCACATCCTTTATTCATAAGGTCACTATGAGTTGTATTTGATGGCAACAACATATACACGAAAAAGCTGGGCAGTGAATAAAGAAGTCCAAAGGAAAATTATTACTTTGAATTATGGTGTTGATTCAGAATATTATATATACTTAGGTTGCCAGAAGAACAAATGCATCTGTCTTAGAAAAACAGTCAAAATGCTCTTTAGAAATAAGGATAGAAAAACTTGGTCTCACATACTCTGGATATGTTATCAGGAGGTGCCTTCTGTTCTCTGAAGAAGGACATCATGCTTGATAAAGTAGAATAACAGCAAAAAAGAGGAAGGTCCTCAAGGAGGTATATTGACCCAGTGGTGGCCACAATGAGCTCAAACAGAGCAGCGATTGTCAGGATGCTACAAGACTGGGTAGTGCTTTGTTCTGTTTATGTAGGGTTTCTATAAGTTGGAACCCACTTAAAGTTACCTAACAACAATGTAAGTTGCTAAGCTGTGTGAAAGCTCTACAAACATATAAGCAATTTCAATGTTGTTGTTGTTGATTGTCTTTGAGTTGAGCACAACTTATAGCAGCCCTATAAACAAGATGCCTGAAGCCCCTCTACAAATATCAACATTTATCAAAGTTCATAGCGTTTCCAGAGGCATGTTGTTTAGGACGTGGATGTCCCTCCCGCTCCCAAACCTGTCATAGTATGTTATTGTTGTTACATGCCATTGAGTTGCCTGCGATGTATAGTGACCCTATGTACAACAGCTCTGAACTGTGCCTTGTCCTGAACCAGTCTAACTACCTCTGACACACCAATCCCCATTGTCCCAGCTACTGTCTGTGTCAATCCATCTCATCCAGGGTCTCCCTCTCCTGCACTATCCGTCAACCCTTCAGAGCAGTCTGCACAGATCTCTCCTGGCCATGTGCCCAAAGTAAGTGAGGCAGAGCTTCAAAATCCTAGCCTCCAAGGAGAGACTTGGTTTCACCCTATCCAAGAAGACTGATTTGTTTTCTTGGCGGTCCGTGACTATTCTCCAGCACCACAACATGAAAGTATCCATTCTTCTGTCATCCTTAGTCATTGTCCATCTCTCTGAAGCATAGCAAGCAATTGAGAAAACCATGGCCTGGATTAGGCACACCTTTGTATCTAGACTGACATCATTACTCTTCAGTACTCTGGAGAGGTCCATGATAGCAGAATTTCCCAATGCAATTCTTCTTATGATTTCCTGACTGCTGGTGTTAAGAGTGTTGATTGTGGCTGCCATTTCTTGGTGATATCTTGTGTTGGAGCTTGGACGGAGGAGAGTGAAACCATTCATTTGAGGGTGTTGTTTTAGGCCTCTGTATGAACAGAAGATTCCAAAAGGCTGCTTGGAATGACAAAGCAAAATACTACAATGAAATGTGCGAGGAGCTAGAGTCGGAAAATCTAAAGGGCCGAACTCGCTCAGCATTTCTTAAGCTCAAGGAACTGAAGAACAAATTCAAACCTAGAGTTGCTGTAATCAAGGATGCTTTGGGCAG
>NW_006399790.1:16560116-16566139 GCF_000299155.1 Elephantulus edwardii
AACAACAACAACAACAACAACAACAACAACAACATTTCTAACTCAAGATTTCTAAATGCATCGTGATTCTTGTTCATTGGATTGTAAGGTTTATGTAGGTAATCTTGGAAACAATGGCAGCAACACCGAATTGGAACGGGCCTTTGGATATTATGGCCCACTCCGAAGTGTGTGGGCTGCTAGAAACCCTCCTGGCTTTGCTTTTGTTGAATTTGAAGATCCTTTTGATGGAGCTGATGCTGTTTGAGAACTAGAAGGAAGAACATTGCGTGGCTGCCGTGTAAGAGTGGAACTATCAAATGGAGAAAAAAGTCGGAATTGAGGTCCCCCTCCTTCATGGGGTCGTCGTCCTCCAGATGATTATCGTAGGAGGAGTCCTCCCCCTCGCCACAGATCTCCAAGAAGTAGCAGCTGCTCTCGGAGCCAGGCCAGGTCCTTTTCTAGAGACATGAGAAGAGAGAGATCACTGTCTCGTCTCGGGAGAGAAATCACAAGCCATCCCGATCCTTCTCTAGGTCTCGTAGCCGATCTAGGTCAAATGAAAGAAAATAGAAGACGAGTTTGCAAGAGGAGTAAAGGTCTACAGGAAGATGAACAGAGAAATTTGTTTCGTTTGAGACTCCCCATAAACTTGGAGCATTTTTAAGATGTGTAGCTGTTTTGAAATTTGAATTTGTTTCTTGTAAGAGTGACACACATGAAGATGTATTTCTCTTTGGTTTGAAATGGATCATATGAGGCATGTAATACCAAGAATTTCCTATTTTACAATGTCCCTTTGAGCACAATTGAATTTGCTTTTGAACTTTTTGAACAGTCTTGCTGACTGATAATAAACCTCCAACTATTGCCCAGCTAAAGTGTGATGTTTTAATATTAAGGGGATAAAACTGGCAAAAAGTGGAATCAAGTGTTACCTAAAGCTGGGATCTAGGATGCAGCTATAGTTGAATAAGCAGAATTTAAAAGCTGCTAAGAATGTAAAACATAAAAAAGCTGCACTATTAAGGTTAGAGGTTTTTAAATTATTTTTTAAAATCCAAGTCTTCACCATGTACAGAGGTTTCCCAGTTGCTATAGAATCTTATAAGTTTCAAGAGTTAATATTTTACTTTTGTTTTAGGTTACAAATACTTTGTCATTGTGGTATTTGAAAGCTATTTGTAAGGTCACTTATTTGAAAATAGTACAAAACCCAAAATCCTACCAGTTTAAGAGTACATTGTAGAATAGTGCTCTTTTGAGTTACTGTACAAGATGGATATTTGGTTGTGGGGTTTCCCCCCCCACTTCCATGCTGTCATTTGTAATATGTTTTGTGAGATTAAAATTTGGGTTATAAATTGTTTTAATTTGAAAGCTTGTTTTTACTTGCAAAACACTGTCTGCGAGCTTGGTGTCAAGTCCAGGCATAGCATTCCTATTGAAAGCCATACTTAGATTTCCTTGTAAAGTGCTTTTGAAGTTATAAAATATCCACGATTGTGTAATATAGTCAGTTGCATCCATTGTTAACTATAATTCTTGTCCCATGAAAAATATTTGGCTACTTAATTCCTAGAACAGTTGAGGCACAATAAATTATTTTGGTTTTTGTTGTCACCCTAATTGAGTGATTGGTACCATTATTAGTAGAAGCCAGTTCAGGCTCCATGAGAACATCCAGTGACCAGATTTCCAAGTGTAGTAGCAAGCTCTGTTAACATTGTTACACAAATTGCCCATGAAATCTGTTTTTTGTCATTAAAAGGAAAACTTTACAGTTTTAAAATTTGCTTTTATTTTACATAGTTTGAATTGATGCATGAGAATTCCAAACAGATCCATCATGATATAAAATTTCATATGGTTCATATGTAACAGTGGAGAATTGAATATGGAGGCATATATAACTTCAGCTGGAATCAGGAATTGTACAGGTTTGTGTTCATTTAGATTAAATCATAATGCAATGGAATTGTGGCTTAGTTTCCATAAATAATCTCTAAAGATGGTTTTATTTTGACTCTTAACAAAGATAAATCACTGCATTAAGTTAAGATTTATGACAAAAATTCCATTTGTCCTCTTTACCATCTATAAAAATCTCAGGAGGGGAGAATTTGTGATCAGTTGCACATATTCCAGAGAAATGCTTTTAAAGTTGCACTGTTACCTCATAACCTAAAGACTCCTCATCTTGGGAGAAAAACTAAGGTAGACTAAAAAGGGCCATAAATTATAGTAATTTTTGTTTGTGCAAATACACATTTATGTGAGGGTTTTGGTTTTATTTTTTTTTACAGTACACTAAGAATTACTCATTGTATGCTGTTTAAGATTTTCCTTCCTCTTGAGTTGTCCAGTACCTTGCACGTTGTTTCTGTTCTCCAGAGTTAAGCTGAAAAAAAGTTTACTGAGAAATCATTACAACCCAATGTGATTTTTTAATGATACTGCAACCTGCAACCTTTTTTAGAGTGCTGTAGCCTATTCGAAAACCCTTACCTGGATGAGAAATAAGATTGCTTTCTGTTTCTTTTGGCACTCTAGTTTACTTTTTCCTCAGTACTTAGTAAGATTGGTATTAACATGTTCTCTCCTCCCCCCCAACAATGCACATATCAGGCCCTTTGCTGAAGCTCATTGTGACTGGAAAAGAGTTCTTAGATAAGTAAATTACCTGGTTGTAATACACTTTTTAGTTGTCAGATCCAGTTGGTGGAGGTCTTCCATTTTTTAACTATTAAACGGTTGCCTTTTGGTTTTCTCTCTTAAGTTACTCAAGAAATACTGAGTTAGGGTAACTACAGCAGTCTTTTAGCTTATTAGATTTTATGTGCTCATAAATACCTGCAGCATTTTAATTCAGATGTCATTAGATGAGTCAGGAAAATTGTATCATACTTCTATCACAAAATGATTCCTTAATGCATAAACTAAGTCTTGCTAGCGATTCCTTTCCTTTCTTTTTTTAAATGGAGAACGTGTAATTTCTACCTGTATAGACCATTTGAAAAGGAGAAAGATTATCTCATGGCTATAGTTTATAGTTTTGAGTGGTGATCCTTCCATAACTCCAGCAAACTCATTCTGTATTACCCCATTTTGATAAATATTTTTTGGAATCCAATAATAAAGTTTTGCAGTGGGGGTGGCAGTTCAAAGGAAAAACAAAAAAAAGAGTGTTGATTGTGGATCCAAGCAAGCTGTAATTGCTAACAACCTCAATCTCTTCTCCATCTAATGTGGTGCTGCCAGTTGGCCCAGTGGTGAGAATCTTTGCCTTCTTGATGTTGAGCTTCAATTCATATTGAAGTCTATAGTCCTTGACCTTTTGCAGCAAGTGTTTTAGGTCTTTTTCAGTTTCAGCAAGCAAGGTTGTGTCATCAGCATATTGTAGGTCTCCCTCCAATCTTGATGCCACACTCCTCCTCATAAAACCTTGCTTCCCGAATGATCTGTTCAGCATAGAGATTGAAAAGGTACAGGAACAGGATGCATCCCTGATGCACTCTTTTCCTGATTTTGAACCATGCTGTGTTTCCTTGCTCTGTTCTGAGGACTCCTTCTTGGTCCAAGTATAAGTTTCATATAAGTACAATCAAATGTTCTGAGATTCCCATTTTACTCAAGGTTAGCCACAATTTATTGTGATGCACACAGTCAAATGCCTCTGCATAGTCAATGAAACACAGTAGACATTCCCTGGTACTCTATGCTTTCAGACAAGATTCATCTGACATTTGCAATAATATCCCTAGTGCCATGACCTCTTCCAAACCCAGCCTGTATTTCTTTTTTAAATCTTTTTAATTATTTTTGTGTGTGTATACTGTCAAATCGGATCTGACTGGTACAGGAGGAGATTGCCCCTCCTTCTTCAACAGAGCATCTGGTGGATTTGAACGGCATACCTCTTGGATTGCTGTGCAGCTTCTTGCCACTAGGCCACCAGAACTCCCTAAATATGAAAAAAAATAATTTACAGCATATTCTTTCCATTTAATTTTTTTCTCATGCATTCTTTGTTGTACATATTCCTCCCTGCCCCCACCCCCAGTTCACTTTTCTCTTTGAAAAGAAAAAAACAAACCCAATTCTTTCATTTTTCTACAATCCCCTGCCCACCCACCTCCAAGTCCACAGTCCACTTTACTGTGCATTTCTTTTTCTGGAATCTTGTCATGAAAATAATACCTAATCATATATTCCTTTTAAACCGTGCTCTCCTTCATATGTTTCAGTGCAGTATACACTATTTATCCTCTCTTTTCCTAGGTACTCCCCAACTCCTATGTCAATCCCGCTTTACAACAGTGGCACTATGCTGTATTTGTCCTTTTGTGACTGAGATATTTCACTCAGCATAATATCCTCCAGGGTCACTAATTTTGTCTAATATTTCATGAGCTCCTTGTTTTTCAATGCAGCATAGTATTCCATTGTGTGAATATACCACAGCTTCTCTATCCAACTCTTCGTTATTGTGGACAAAGCAGCAATAAACATAGGTGTGCATATATCTATGTGGGTGGCAGTTCTGGTTTCTTTAAGGTATATTCCCAGTAGTGGAATTGCTGGGTCGAATAGTATTTCTATTTGTAAGTTTTGAGAAAGTGCCATACTGCTTTCCATAGTGGTTGTACCATTTTATACTCCCACAAACAGTGAATAAGGATTCCAGTTTCTCCACGACTTTGCCAGCATTTGTTGTTTGCTTTCTGTTGAATTTTGCTATTCTTACTGAAGTGAGATGATATCTCATAGTTGTTTTTATTTACATCTCTCTTAGAGCTAAGGATTTTTAATATTTCTTCATGTGTTTGTTCACCATCTGAATGTCTTCTTTGGTGTCTGTTCATATCCTGTGCCCATTTTTCAATTGGATTGTTTACCTTTATCTTGCTATGGCGCCAGCCTGTATTTCTGGTACTGCTCTGTTAATGTACTGTTCAAGTTTTTGCTCGATAATCTTCAGCAGGATTTTGCTAGGGTGTGATATTAGTGATATTGTTTGATAATTTCCACACTGTCGTGTCACCTTTTTTTGGAATGGGAATAAATATGGATCTCTTCCAGTAAGTTGGCCAAGTAGTTGTCCTCCAGGTTTCTTGGCACAACTTGGTGAGCACATGCAGGGCAGCATCTGTTTGCTGAAATACGTCAATTGGTAGTCCATCAATTCCTGGGGCTTTATTTTTTTGCCAAGTCCTTCAGAGCAGCCTGCACTTCCTCCTTCATCACCATTGCCTCATGCTCATATTTTGCTCCTTAAAATTCTTCTGTGTCAGTCAATTCCTTTTGGTACAATGACTTTGTATAATCCTTCCATCTGCTTTTGATGCTTCTTGAGTCATTCAATATTCTGCTCATAGCATCCTTAAGCTTTGCAACTTGTGGCTTGAATTTATTCTTCAGTTCCTTCAGGTTAAGAAATGCTGAGTGAATTTGGATTGATTTTCTGACTCCAGCTCCTTGCACATTTCTTGATAATATTTTGCCTTGTCTTCCAGAGCAGCTCTTTGAAATCTTCTCTTCTGCTCCTTAACTTCTTGATTTCTTCCCTTTGTTTTGGCTTCTCAGCACTCTAGTGCAAGATTCAGTCTCTTCTACATCCATTTTGGTCTTTTCTTTTCTTTTTCCTTTGTAGTAATGACTTTTTGCCTTCTTCATGAATGATATTTTTTAAGCTTTTTGAAATATAATTTAAAACTATTCGTATCAGTACAATATATTAATCTTACAAATGTAAAATTTTATCAGCTGTTAAACATTTGCAAAAACCACACATCCTACATCAGCTTTATTGCACCGTTATTTATTAAGAAAATAATTACTTTTTAAATTAGAAAACATAAAAATGCTTTCACTATAGAAGAGATAATCTGACTTTAAAGACAATATTCTATGAGAATATCTTGTTGTTGTTGTTACGTGCCGTCGAGTCATTTGTGACTCATAGCGACCCCATGTACAACAGCCCTAAACCCTGCTCTATCCTGTGCCAATCGCATTGCCTCTGACACACCCATCCCGATTAC
>NW_006399790.1:16570024-16575906 GCF_000299155.1 Elephantulus edwardii
AAACGACTCGACGGCACATAACAACAACATTTGTTGTTGTTAGGTGCCATCAAGTTGTCTACCACTCATTGCAGCCATATGAACAACAGCTCTAAAATTTGGCCAATCCTGCTCGCCTCAAGATCTCTGATATTTATGACCCTATTATTACAGTCACTGTGTCATTCCATCTTGTTGGGGGTTTTTAGCTCTTTCTCTGACCCTCCACCTTTCCTAACGTGTTGTCTTTTTGAATGCCAGGCTCCTCTTGACAATATGTCCAAAGTATGTGAATTAAAGTTTCCCCATCCTTGCTTCTAAGGAACACTCTAGTGGCACTTCTTCTCAGACAGACTTGTTTGACAGTCCATGCAATATGCAGTACTCCAACACTACAACTTTTGGATGCGTAAGAAGAAAGCAAAAATACTGGGCATTGCATCAGGTATACCGTGGTCTTTAAACTGACATCCTTTCTCTTTAGCACTTTAGAGAGGTCCTTGATAGCAGATTTTCACAATACAACATAATTTTTTTATTTTTTAATTTTAATTGAGATTTTAACAAAAGTTTATAAAGAACTTGAATTTCCATTCATTCATTATTGCATATTTTCCTCCCTACCCCACCCTCTCAGTTCACTTTTCTCTTTGAAAAAAAAAAGAATTCTTTCCTTGTTGCACATATACTATTAGGTATTATTTTCATGACAATGGTCCAGAATAAGAGCTTCATAACAAAGTAGACTTAGGAAGAGGGGGAGGAAATTATACAACATATCTTTTGATTTTTTGACTGCAGCTACCATGAGTGTTAATTATAGATCCAAATAAAATAAAATAGAGTTGACCACTTCAAGAGCTTATTTATTTAAATACAAAAGAATTTTTTTACAAATTAACAAGGTCAACAAGATGGGCGAAAGAGAACACAGAGATGGTTAATAAATGTGAGAGATAGTTAACCTCATTAATAACTGAAGAAGTGCAAATTTTTAAAATTTTTAAAAATGTTACTATTTTATGTGTATGTACCATCAAATCAGATCTGACTGGTACAGGAGGAGACTGTCCCTCCCTCTCTAGCAAAGCATCTGCTGGATTCAGACTAAGTACCTCTGGGATTGCAGTGCAGCTTCTTGGCACTAGGCCACCAGAACTCCTTAGAATTGCAATTTTTTAAAATTTTTTTCATTATTAAATTTTATTAGTCTTAATGAACATTTACAGAGATTTTGGGTTTTCATACATTCATTGTTGCACTGTTTTCTCTACCCTCCCCCCTGTTTGTTCTTCTTTATTTTTCCCCCCTTGAATGTCTATTTTAATTGTCCAATTGCCACAGTGCCTGTCAAAGCCAGTTCTGATTAAACTCCTTTGTCAGTGTGTCCTTTGCCATTCCCTAAAAAGGATTGAAACAGAAAGGAAAAAAAATCCCAGATCATCAGAGACAAAATAGAAATGAACTTAGAAGCCTTAAGAAAATTAATTTCACCTTTCAAGGTGGTAAAGATTTAAAATATTGACAATATCTAGGATTAACAAAGATGCGGAGAAATAATCTAACTACAGGTAGGATTATGTATTGGGTCAATATTATTGGGAGGTATTTTCTCAGTGGTTACATGCTTTCATCTCCTGGGATTCACTTACTTATGTAATCCTTTCTTCTTACTAGTGTGTATGTTGAATCTAGTAACTTGATTCTCTAAAACAGGTGAAGGCAAAAGCATGAGATGTCCCTCATTTATTGTCTAACAATGTTTATTACTTCTGTTCTACATCCTAGTTCATAATGTAGTCCCTGGAGTCTAAAAAGACTGCCAGCAGCCATCCAAGGCACAACATTTGGTCTCTGTTTGCCTGGAACAACAGGAGGAAAAATAGGAACAGGGAACGTATATGGAATATGTGGTTAACTGCCTGCATGAACAACTGTCCCCTTGGCCATGAGAACAGAACTGGATCAAAATAATTTTTCTCACCCATAAGATTGGTGAAAATTTAAAATGGTGACAATATCCAGAATTGGCAGTGGTGTAGACAAACAGCCATTGTGACCACTGCTGAATGCTTTGATCATATAACCTAAAGAAAACTCTGGTCTAAAGGGGAGAGGTGTAGAACAGAAATAAAAATTGTCTGAGACTTTAGTTTTTCTGGAATAATGAAGGCTGGATGAACCCTTTAAAATGCTGCCCTGTGATAACCTTTAGACCTTAAACCAAAAATATCCCCAGGAATCTTGTCAAAGATAAACAATAACAGCTTATCTAGTAAAGTATGTTTCTATCTTTTTTTTTAAAATTTTTATTATTTTTGTGTGCGTGTACCGTCAAATCAGATCTGACTGGTACAGGAGGAGATTGCCCCTCCTTCCCCTGCAAAGCATCTGGTGGATTCGAACCGTGCACCTCTAGGATTGTAGTTGCAGCTTCTTGCCACTAGGCCACCAGAGCTCCCCTAAGTATGTTTCTCTTAAAGCATCTGACACTTTTAAGAAGTACCTGTATGAAGTGACATTGCAACTCAAAAGAGGGGTGGGCAGTGAGTATGTTAATGGGTGAGGAACAGCTCAGAAAACTTGAGAATGCAAAAATTTTTAAAAGCCAAGTTAATGCACAAATGCACTGTTGAAACTGGTGTATATAGCCTCAATAAGAAGAATGCATTTTTAAAATGACACATACAACTCACTTTTGTGGCTCACGATTCTATTTCTACTGGAGAAGGCTGCACAGTATATTCAAGTACAAAAATCATTGCATGTCTGCTCGTACAGTACAATAAAGGCAACAACCTTGCCATGGTTTTAAAATATAAGGCCTCAGTACCGCCTGTCTTTCTTTTCGCTTCTGCATTTTTTTGCTCCTACAAGAGATGTCCACAGTAGACAGCGTACGTGGAGAGATGCGCACATGATTGGACTGACCATAAGGAGGTAATACAAGACCTACAGGAAGTATATCCTGCCTGGGTGGTTATTAATCTCGCTAGTGAATCTTTTTGTTGGCCATCTCAGTGAAAGCCAGCCTTCTCTTTGTGCATTCAACTGGAAACCACTGTGTACAAGCTGGTCACCTGGCTGGACATCTGGTGCTGGAAGATGAACCATAGGAAGGAAGGAGGCGGTGCCTCCGGGAACAACAGCTCCTGGTGGAACCTGGCTCGGGCGGGAAGGAAAAGGCGGCAACAAAGGAGGAGGTAATACGATGACATCCCATCCGGGGCGGTGACACACCAGAAGACAGGCAGTGGGGCGTTCCTTGAAACCTGAAAAAAAAAAAAAATCCTGGTTCCGGTCCCCAGTCCCCAAGTTGCCTGTTCCCTCCCGGTTCAGACATCCTGGAGGTGATCTCAGCCCCGGATCCACGCATCCCAACTTTCTCTCTCCTGCTCTAGCCTTATCCCCCAAGGGATTTTTTGTTTATTTGTTCCCTTCCCCTTCCCCACCCCAAAGAGCAGTAAAATGGAAGAATTCCTGACTTCGCTGTTTAGAATATCAAGTGCAAAAGTAAAAGGTAGCCCTGGAGGTGCTGTGGTTAAACTCTCAGCTGTTATTCCTAAGTTTATTGAAAGTAAAAAGTAGCCGTGGAGGTGTACTGGTTAAACTCTCACCTAGTAAGCCAAGTTTGATGCTTGAAACCCACAGAGATAGAAAAGAGAGACCCCCTTCCCTAATAAAGTCAAGCCTAGAAAACTCAGTAGAGCAGTTCTACTCTGTCACCTGGGATCATGGAGAATCAAAATGCACATCGTAGGGAAAAGGCTTTGGTTTTACTTTTTTGGTTTTTTGTTTTGTTTTGTTTTGTTTGTTAGCTTTGGCGTGTGCAACAAATTTGAGTCTCTAGAAGGAAGACTTTGTTTCCTAGCAGTTACTTTTGTGTGTCATCAGTCCATTCCGGTGTAAGTGGCAGAGCAGAACTGCCTCAGTAGGGTTATTCTGAGAGCAACTCAAGGAATTACATTTCATTAAATACAATCAGAACAGATTTAATGTAATAATTACAAAAATGGAATACATTATTCATTGATGACTTCACTGCCTTGGGTACCATAACAATGTTGTTGTTGCTATGTGCTGTCAAGTCACCTGCAACTCATAGCAACCCTGTGTACAACAGCCCTAAACTCTGCTCTGTCCTGTGCCAATCTCACTGTCTCTAAGAAACCTACCCCCATTACCCAAGTCACTGAATCAATCCATCTGATCCAGGGTCCTCTCTTGTGCTCTCCCTTCACCCTCCCAAACATGACGTCCCTCTCCAAGGACTGGTCCCTCCTTGCAACATGTCCAAAGTTTGTCAGACAAAACTTCAGAATCCTTGCCTCCAAGGAGCAGCCTGGTTTCACCCTCTCCAGGATGAACCTGTTCTTAGCAGTCATGGTACATTCAATACTCTTCTCCAGCACCACAGCTCAAAGGCATCAATTCTTCTGTCATCCCTGGTCATTGTCCAGCTCTCTGATGCATAGCAAGTGATTGCAAAGACCATGGTCTGTATCAGGCACACCTTAGTCTCCAGTCTGACATCATTGCTCTTCAGTACATTGGCAAGGTCTCTGACAGCAGACTTTCCCAATGCAAGATGTCTTTTAATTTCCTGGCTGTTATAAAGGTTTCTTATTACTTCCAATTTCTGGATCTCAGTATGGTTTAGTAACAAACAGGCCAGGGTCTTCAGACGAAACTTTACATAGCAATAGATCCCAAATTAATTTTGTAAATAGCTTTAATGATGATAATATGATAGATATCAAGTGTTTGAACATGGTAATATTTGTATAAAATTTATATGTGGAAGTTCTAAATAAAATGCTCATTAACTGAATTGGGCAGTGTGTCAAAATGAAGATTTCTTTCAGAAAAACAAAAATGTAGAGGCAGTTTTTGATAAGATTCTCTCTTCCCCCTCATATCTGTAATAAAGTGCATTCAATATTGAAAAAAAAGGCAAAAACATGACTCAGACTTAGTCTTTTTTTCTTCAAATTTATAAATTATTTATGAAAACACCTAACAAATTATTTTCTTTTGAACAATTAAAAGGTTTCATTTCTTTACAATGATGAGTAGCCTACTTTGAGTTTCTCCTCTTGTTTTTAGAAAGAAATGATCTCCTTGTATACATGTAAATGTTCAGAATAAACAGCTTCATTTGTTTGTTTGTTTTTTCTCCATAAACTATAAACCTGTGCAGCTCCTACATCCATGAAACCAAATTCAGGGGCAGAAAGTGGCTGCAAGGATTTTAATTTCTGCCTTTTTTGACACCACAATCACTAGTTTCCAAAAGTAAATGGGCAACACAAAGGCCTGAGAAAATTTTTTTTTAAATTTTTTTATTTCTTATTGTATACTGTTGAATTAGATCCAACTGGCACAGGAGGAAATTTCCCCTCCTTCTCTGGTGGAGTGTGGATTTGAACCCATGCCTTCAGGAATGCTGTGAGCATTAGAAAGTCTTATCAGCATAGTATGAATTATTGAATGAAATCCAATCTGACATTTAAACTTCCACTTATGTAAGAAAGCAGAGTCTTATCAGTGTGATTCAAATTGTGACCCAATTAATGGGGGAAACAATAGAAACAAACTTAATGCCACTCACAAATTTGGCATCTATTCCTGCTACTCAAGTAAAACAGAAATTAAGAAGCAGCTACTCAAATTGAAAGGTTCTTATTTTCACTTGGGAATCCTGTTGCAGACCGAGGGTCCAAAAGAATAGAATAATTTTATAATGAAGAGACAAACAGCCAGGAATGAGATAGAGCAGAGAGCGTAAAACAGGGGGTCAGCAGTTCGTGACTGAAGACCTCGAGCCATGCTTCTCTGAGTATTTATATAGAATCACAAGGAAGTACAAAACAAAGGATAATGGTGAAATCTTTTACAGATAA
>NW_006399790.1:16576006-16577295 GCF_000299155.1 Elephantulus edwardii
TAACCCTCTCTAGGATGAATCTGTTTGTTTTCTTGGCAGTCCATGGTACATTCAATACTCTTCTCCAGCACCACAGCTCAAAGGCGTCAATTCTCCTTTCCAGCTCTCTGATGCATAACAAGTGATTGCAAAGACCATGACCTGTATCAGGCGTACCTTAGTCTCCAGAGAGACACCGTTGCTCTTGTGTACAATGAGAACATCTACTCAAAAAATAACAGACTTTCACAGGATACCAAGATGGAGAGATGCTTTGGCAAACCTGGCACAAAGCATTCATGAACAATACTCTTGATATCTTCCCATAGCTTATCTGGTCTTCATTCATTAGTATTCTAGGCCTCAAACCTATTCCTGAGATGGTTTTTAAATTTGTGAGAGATAGACTCAAGGTCAAATTTTTATTCCTGTGGATATGATTTAACCTTCTTTACTTTTAATTTGAACTTGCATATGAACAGTTGATGGTCTGTTCCACAATCAGCACCTGGCCTAGTTTTTACTGCTGATACTGAACTTCTCCAATGGTTCCTTCCATAGATGTAATCAATCTGATTCCCATGCATCCCATCAGGTGAAGTCCATGTATATAGCCTGTGTTTATGTTTCTTATAAAAAATATTTGCTATGAATAAATCGTTGATTATACAGAATTCTATCATTCTATCCCCAGCTTCATTTCTGTCACCAAGTCCATATTTTCCGACTACTGATCCTTCTTCCTGATTCCCAACTTTTGCATTCCAGTCGCCTATTATTATTAAAGCATCTTGGTTATGTGTTCGATCAGTTTCTGACTGCAACAGTTGATAGAAATAATCTGTTTCCTCTGAGGCGCATAAATTTGAATGATAGTGGTAGTAACAGGTCTTTTTTGTATGCATATGGGTATCATTCTGTCAATCACATTATCAAATTACAATGTATAATATAGAATATAGCACAGGAGAGGGAGACCCTGGATGAGATGGATTGATGCAGCTTGGGCAGTGGGGGTGGGTGTGTTGAAATCAGTGAGATTGGCTCAGGACAGGGCAGGTTTCAGTGTTGCTGTGCATAGGGTCGCAATGAGTTGTAGGCAACTTGATGGCACATAATAACAACAAGTGTTCAGTTAGTTTTAATTTATATGGTTACAAAACTCTACTTGTTAATTATTTTAAAAAACATTTTAAAAGAAAAAAACTTGGAAGAAATATTTATTACACATAATGAATAAAAATGTATTTGTTGATGTCTTCTTGACATTGAGCCTTAGTCCATACTGAAGGCTGCAGTCCTTGACCCTT
>NW_006399790.1:16586075-16591399 GCF_000299155.1 Elephantulus edwardii
GTTGACTCCTAAGGAATGCCCCAGTGTCACAAGGTGACCTCCTAAGGAATGCCCCAGTGTCACAAGGTGACCTTCAGCTTGTATTAAGCCTCCCTCATTTCCAAATACAGCATTTGGTCTACTATTATTAAATTTGATATTCGGCTTCCCTCAGGAATCCTTTATTCTGTTGGCCATTTACCTCTGTTGCTTCTCTTGGAACGAATCTCTCTCATTGCTATTGAGTCAGTTCCAACTCATATTTGACCCTCCAATGAGTTTCCAAGACTGTACAGTGGTAAGAAACTGCGCTGCCACTCACAAGGCACACGGTTAGAATCCATCAGCTGCTCAATGGGAAAAGGATGGGCAATCTCCTCCCGTGAACTGCCTCGGAAAACCCGCTGGAGGATCGTCTATGGGTTGGTTCCAACTCAACTGTACACAACAATAACAACAAATCCCACAGAAGGAAACTGCTCATCTTTTTCCATTGAGAGGTTGGTGGGTGTAGACAGCCAGAGAATTGTGGCCTTTGGCTTACCATCCAACTCTTTTATGGACTGCTTCACTAGGGCTCTCTCTTGGAATGAACACATAGGCCAGTTTTATTTATATGGGTTTCCCTGTTTACTATGTGTACCTACCGCCACCCCTGCATTGCTTATAATGTATTATGTGCCAACTAAGGAGTACTGGTAGTCTAGTGGTTAAAGCACTTGGCTGTTTACCAAAAAGTCAGTGGTACCCACCAACCACTTCTTGAGAGAAAAATGTGGCAATCTGCTCTAACAGGTCACTCTCTCAGCATTGGCTTGATAATAATGAGTTTGGCTTTTTGGTGAATGTATCAGCCAATGTTCTAAATGCTTTAAATTTTGTTTTGTTTTTTTAAAATACTTATACATGATAAGGGAAGCTCTGGTGGCCTAACAGCAAAAAGCTGTGCTGCAATCCTGAAGGCATATGGGTTGAGGCCACCAGCTGCTCCATGGGAGAAGGATGGGCAGTGTCTTCCTATGCAATTAAGTGCTTCTGAAAACCTGCTGGAGGCTCAGCTATGGGTCATTTCCGAGTCGATGGTACATAACAGCAACAACAACATACGTGATAAAGATTATTTACCAAAAGGGAATTCACAGAAGTGCATAATCTGAAGAGGATAAAATTGATGCATGAGACCTTCTAAAGATTAAATCCATGTGTGCATCAAAAACTGTTTTCCAACAGGGTGAAAAGAAAACCTACAGTCAGGGAACAAACATTTGGTAGTACCATCTCAGACAAGAGTCTTACAACAAAAGTACAGAATACTTTTGGGCCTCCACAAGGAAAAGACTGATAACCCAATTACAAAATGGACAAAAGACATGGAAAGAATTTGCACAGAAGATATGTGAATGGCAAACAGACATGAAGAAATGCTCCAAATCACTGACAATAAGAGAGATGCAAATCTATCACCTCACTACAGTAACAGTGGCAAAGTTTAACAGGGTAGCAAGTAATAAATGTTGGAGAGGATGTGGTGAGAAAGGAGCTCTTACACATTGTTGGTGGGATTGTAAAATGGTATAGCCATTCTGGAAGGCAGTTTGGTGCTTCCTCAAAAAGTTGAACATAGAAATTCCATATGACCCAGCTATTTCCCTACTTGGGATACCTGAGAAAAGGAGAACTGAGGCACAAACTGAGATTTGTACACCAATGTTCATAGTAGCATTATTCACCATCGCAAGAACATGGAAACAGCCCAGATGTCCAACCACAAACAAATGCATTGAGAAATTATGGTACATTCACACAATGGAATACTACGGAGCATGCCGGAGCAATGATTTTGTAAATTATTACCTAACATGGGAGGGACTGGAGAGCAGTTTGCTGACTGAACTAACTCAGTCCCACAAGGATAAATATTGTATAAAACCATTATTGTAGAATGAGTATAAGGATCCAAGAGGAATGGGAGAAGTTGGAAGCAGAGGGATGAGGATGTGCGGGGGGTGGGGGAGAGATTAATCATGGGGTTGTACAGTTTGATGGGTAGGCGGGTGAAGGAAATTGAAAGAATTTGTTTTTGAAAACAATGTATTCTAATTTTGTAAATCAACTAGTAGAAAATTAAAAAAATACAAATAGCAAAATGGAATTCAATTTGTATGCTTAGCAAATAATTTGAGAAGCTGGACTTAATGACAGAGAATGTCACATCAGATCAGAGGACTCACCAACAATCTGTGTTATGCAGACGACACATCCTTGCTTACTGAACGTGAGGAGGACTTGAAGATTTTGCTACAGAAGATCAAAGACTACAGCCTTCAATAAGGATTACATCTCAACATCAAGAAGACAAAAATCCACACCACTTGGATAATAGGTACCTTCATGATGAAGAAAAGATTGAAATTGTTAATAATTTAATTTTACTTGCATCCACAAGCACCCTTGGTACCAGAAGTAAGGTGATCAGGAAACATTGCATTGGGAAAGTTTGCTGTCAGGAACCTCTCCAGAGTACTGAAGAGCAATGGTCTCACTTTAAAGACTAAGGTGCGCCTAATTCAGGTCATGGTCTTTTCAATTGCTTGCTGTGCATCTGAGAGCTAGATAACAGAAGAATCAATGCCTTTGAGCTGTAGTGTTGGAAAAAGAGTACTGAATATCCCATGGACTGTGAAAAGAATATGATATGTCGTATAGAAACTGCAGCTGGAGTGCTCCTTGGAGGCAGAAAAGATGAAGCTTTGTCTCACATACTTTGGACATGTTTCTAGGAGAGGTTATTCCTTGGAGCGGAACATCATGCTTGGGAAGGAGAAGGAGAGGAAGACTATCAGCCAGGTAGATTGACACAATGATTGCAGCATTGGGCCTGAGTGTGTTAGGAAGTGTGAGAATGGCACAGGATAGGATATGGCTCACATCTGTTGTTCACAGGGTTGCTCTAGGTCATACTGAACTTGATGGCACCTAATAACAACAATAATTAATGAAGTAAGAAACTGAGGGACTAAATCAGACATTGTAATTGAGTAGTTACATTAATCAGCAGTAATTGGGATTACTGTTTTACAATTATAAGTATATGAATGATTGAATTTAAAAAAAGAATATGGGGGAAAAGAGTATGATTTAGAGAACTTAAATAAAGATTAAAAAACAATAAAACCAAAATAGATCCTCAAAACAGATAAGAAATACAAGTAATATGTAGCTGACCATTAGTTGTTGCCAAAAATCTGTTCTCCCTTTCTTCCTTAGAAATACGATTTTAACTAGCATGTGACTGAGCAACAGCATTTGCCAATTTCTCTGTTGAGCGAGGCCGTATCACTGAATTTGCATCAGTAGAATGCAAACAGAAGTGATGAGTCTCAATTATCCCTCAATTGCTTAAAAGGAAATTTGCTTGCCCTGAGCTTTTCTCCTGTCCTTCTGGATTGTAGACATAATTATAATTCAGTTTCCATTATGCAGAGAAGTATAATGCCTCAGTAGGTGGCAACGCACTAAGATAGAAGAAACATAGACCATTGAATACTCATTTGAAATAAGGGTGTTCCACCAGCCTAGACTGGCCAGATTGCTCACAGAATGGTCTGTGGACCTAGTGGATTCACTGTGGGGCCTAGATCAGGACTCTGTTTCTCACTAGGCCTGAATACCTTTCACTCCAACAGGGGCCAGTGATGTTGCTTTTGGTCTTTTGGTATCAGTTCCTCCATATATGAATATTTCTCTAGTATCACAGTTACTAAAGTTAGTTTGCTCCTTGGAGGCAAAAATGATAATGCTTCGTCTCACGTACTATGGGCGTGTTGCTGGGAGAGGCTATTCCTTAGAGAGGGACATCATGCCTGGAGAGGGGGAGGGCCAGTGAAGGAGAGGAAGGCCCCTCAACCAGGTGGATTGACACAGTAACTGCAGCAAGTGGGCTCAAGTGTGTCAGAGATTGTGAGGATGGCACAGGATAGAACAGGGTTCAGATCTGTTGTTCATAGGATTATTTTGAGTCCTACTTGACTTGATGACACCTAACAACAACAGTATTACAGTTAAGGGAGCGCTGGTGACCCAGTGGTGAGAAGCTGCACCACAATCCCAAAGGCAAGTGGTTCAATTCCCCCATCTACTCCATGGGTGAAGGATGGGAAGTCTCTTCTTTTGTGATTTACTACATCAGAAAAACAGCTAGAGGGTCAGCTGTGAGTCAGTTCTGAGTTGGCAGCACAAGACAAAAACAAGAGTATCACAGCTAAGGAGTCCAGGTGGGACAGGGGAGTTCTAGTGGTGTGTTTGTTCCATAGGGAATTGTGTGGCTAAACCAAAGGCTGTACCTCTCTGCTGGTTTGAACCCACCAGTGGCTTCTATGCACTTTAAAGTCTCTGGGAAGCCACTGGAGGGTCAGCTATGAGTCAACTCTGACTCAAAAGCAATGAGTCATGAGAGGTGACATATGGTTAAGTGCTTGCCTGTTAACCAAAAGATTGATGGTTTGAACCCATTCAGCCACTCCATAAGAGAAAGACTTGGCAATCTACTTCCATAAAGATTGTTGTTATGAACCACCAGGAGAACAAATAGGACTGTCTTGGAAAGAGGGAAATCAGATTGCTCCTTAGAGGCAAGGAGGGACCAGTCCTTGGAGAAGAACATCATGCTTGGAAGGGTGGAGGGGACAGCACAGACAGGAGAGAAAGACCCTGGATGAGATGGATTGACTCAGTGACTACAGTAATGGGGGTTTGTGTGTCAGAGACTGTGAGATTGGCTCAGGACAGGGCAAACTTCAGAGCTCTTGTACATAGGGTTGCTATGAGTCTCAGGTTACTCGATGGTACATAACAACTAATCGACTATCACTCATAGTGACCCTATGAACAATGGATCTGAACCCTGTTCTCTCTGGTGCCATCCTGACCATCTCTGACCTACTTGAGGCCACTGTTAGAGTCACTGTGTCAATCCAACTCATTGAGGGGTCTTCCTCTCTTTCACTGATGGCCCAGGAAACCCTACGGGACAGCTCTGTTTTGTCACATGGGGACACTGTGAGTTGGAAACGACTTGATAGCTGCTGACAAGAGTTACAGTTATAGTGTAGAGGTTAGGAACCACAAGATGTAGAGGCTCAGCTATGTCATTTATGGTTCTTAAGTCCTGGAGCAAATTCCATCTACCACTAGGCTGTTTTACAACTCGGAAGTTCGCATGCAAGGTAGAGGTGAAGTAAGGAACTGCTTATGAGGTTTTCTGTCCATTCCAACAACTAAGAAATAGTGAGAATAGTTGGGACCTCAGAAGGCTTTTAGGACCAATTAGTAGGCTCTGTGTCCAG
>NW_006399790.1:16593379-16594200 GCF_000299155.1 Elephantulus edwardii
TTTTTTTTAATTTAAGCAGTATCTTCATTGGTTTCTTATTTCTAGAGATGTCATATTTTAATGGCCATCTCTAGAGATCACAGTACATCTAATGTTCGTCTCTGCCATTTTAGTCTTGATGCCCATTTTTACTTTTAAACCCAACTTGACTCTGACAGTGAGTGCTTGATATTTTAGAATCCTGTCATTCCTACTGATACCAAGAAGCCCAAACATATTGCAGCCCCCGCCCCCCCCCCATTATCAACACTAGCCTATAACAGAAAGACACTACTTACCTTTCCATCAAAGCCAGACTAAATTACTTAATGCGTTAACAAAAGCAGTGTTCTCTGGGCCCTCCCAAGGGACATAGTTGCTGGTGCTTTCCCCCCCCCTAGTCTTATATAAGAAAATCATTCATTCTAATTTGCTCAACTCTCTGAGCCTTTTGACCTTTCTCTTTGTACTCTGTAAAGACAGTTCCAACAACTATTCTTTATTTACTATATAGGCATTGCTGTTTCCAAGCTTTAAGGAATCATCCCATCAGCATATTTGGCTCCAGGTGTCCTTGCCAGACTGTTAAATCCTGAGTCATGGGGGAGTGTTCCAGTATCAGTAAACTTTCCCATATTCAGTTTTGCATTCTTCACTCCTGGTTCTGCATTCTCCAGATGCTGTCCCTGGTTCATTCTTCTGAGTCTTGTCAATATGTTAAATCCTCAAAACTATTTCAGGAGCCCTGGTGATGTAGTCATTAAAGTGTTCAGGTGCTGTCCAAAAGACTGGCCATATGAACCCGCCAGCATGACTTATTCATTGCAAATACATTTTATAAG
>NW_006399790.1:16597322-16599307 GCF_000299155.1 Elephantulus edwardii
ACTGCTTCTTGGTCCAAGTATAGTTTTCGCATTAGTACGATCAAGTGTTCTGGGATTCCCATTCTTCTCAGAGTCAGCCACAGTTTGTTGTGATCCACGTAGTCAAATGCATTTGCATAATCAATGAAATACATATTCTTTGAGACAAGTTCTCCAGTGTGTATACTGAGTTCTTAGTTGGCTACCAAATCTATTATTGGAATTATAATACCAAACTTCCTGTTCAAGATCTAAAAGAAGATATCTCCCATTACTGGTTCCTTGTAGTGAGAGCACAGGTACATGTTAATCTTATTAAAAAAAGGGGGGGGGGTTTAAAAAACCACCCTGATTCTAGCTGTTGTTAAGTTGCCACCAACTAATGGCAACCCATGTGTGACAGAATGAAATGTTGCTCAGGCTGGCATCAGCCTCACAACTGTTGGTGTGCTTGAGTCCAGGCAAACAATATTCTTTTGTGACCCACAGGGGTTTTCATAGGCTTATTTTTGGACATCAATCACCAGGCTTTTCTTCCTAGTTTGTCTTTGCCTAGAAGCCGTGCTCAAACCTTAGTAGCTGCCTGGCCAGACCTATTTTGGTATTTGCAGTACGAGCGGCATAACTTCCAGCATCATAGCAACAGGCAAGCCACCACAGTACAACATACTGGCAGACAGATGGTTGAGAGGAAGGATACAAGTATAAAGACAAAGTTAATCAATTCCCCTCACCCCTTGCAGCTGACTCTGTCGGTGCCCCTCCTCATATCCTCAGGGCACTTATTGTTTCTGTACAGGTCAATTGCTTGTTAGTGTAAGCACCTGCGACTCTCTGCTTGAGGACTGCCTGGCCACAGGAGTGTGCTCAGCCAGTGTGCAAAGCAGGTCAGAAGTGCCAAGGAGTTAACACCCATAGGAGCAACCCTCAATTATGATGGACAGGGGTTGAGGGAAAATATCCCCATTTCTTTGTTCCCTGGGCAGAAAAAACTCTGAGGCACGCTCTAAATATCTTTCCCACCAAGGTCCCAGTGGATCTGAGCCCCAGTTGCTCACAGCACTAACTTGCTCATTAACAGACCGTGTATTGTTTTTCATCCCTTCCGTATCTCATTGCTGTACTTCCTCCATTGTTTCCTAGGATAATTCCAAGGACACCAACTGTACACAATTATGAATCTCAGGGTCTCATCCAGAGCAACAGCTGGTATGAGAATTGATCCTTTGAAGAAGACCCTCAGGATGGAAATCAGATCACTTGTACACCATATAACAGAAGGCTTCTTATTTATTAAATGTTGTTGTTGTTAGGTACTGTCGAGTCAAGTATGTCTTGTAGAGGCCCTATAAACAGCAGATCTGAACCTTGTCCTGTGCCATCCTCATCCTTTCTGATATACTTCAGCCCATTGCTACAGTCACTGTGTCAATCCATCTCATTGAGGGTCTTCCTTCCAACCTTCACTGACCATCCACCTTTCTAAGCATGATGTCCCTTTGCAAGAAACAGCCTCTCCTAGCAACATGCTCAGAGTATGTGAGACAAAGCTTCGTCATCCTGGCCAATCTGGCTGCACTGTCTCCAAGATATAACTGTTTATTAAATGCGGTGATAATTTCTAGTATGCTGTAGTGTCACAAGAATTTAAACACTCACTTTTCCTTGACTGGAATGAGACAATGGTGGAAGGGTATCCACTGGCTTATGCAATAGTCCTAGCACTTAAAAGATATGGGGCAATGAGAATTTTGAGATAATTGTGGTTAGTTTGATGTTGGCAATGCCATAGAAACCCAGGAATAAGACAATGATAGGTTTCATCAATCCATGGTTAACACAAGGGATAGTGTAAAAGCAGAAGGTCTTCAAGGGAAATTTCATCTTCTTTCATTTCTTGGGTAAAAAAAAAGGACTTCCTATGCTGAAAATTAGGTCCACGATTTGATTGTGAGAGTGATAGACTTACACAGCAGGGTAATGCGTGTCATGCTCAGGTCCTGCCC
>NW_006399790.1:16599407-16600844 GCF_000299155.1 Elephantulus edwardii
CTTGGTAGTAAGTGGGTCAAGGCACTGGGCTAAGAGGGGGGTCAACACTTTAACTAACGCTTACCCCCACAATAAGGGAATAAGGGAAAGACATGTTACATTTGGAAAATCTCTGCCAAGGACCTCTTTAAAGTTCTAAAGAGTGAAAAAAGAAAAAATAAAGTGATAAGGGGCAATATTGTCAGTTAAATACTAAGGTACACATGATAAAAACCTTGGTATTTTCAGTTGCTTCCTATGCATCTGAAGAGTTGGAGAATGAATAAGGATGATAGAAGAAGAATGGATGCCTTTGAATTGTGGTGTTGGGGTGCCAAAAGAACATTCAGATATGTCTTGGGAAAAGTACAGCCTGAGAAGCAAGGGTGGCAAAGCTTCATCTTACACACTTCCCCCCCTTCTTTTCTTCTTGTGTACCATCGAGTCAGATCCGAATGGCACAGGAAGAGATTGTCCCTCCTTCTCCAGTGGAGCATGTGGTGGATTTGAAGCGGGTACCTTCAGGATTGCAGCGCAGCTCCTTGCCTCTAGGCTACCAGAGCTCCCTAATCTCACATATTTTTGGCATGTTATTTTTCCTTGGAAAAAGACATCATGTTTGGAAAGGTGGAAGGGTCAACAAAAGAGAAGAAGACCTTCAATGAAATGGATTGACACAATGATCTTGAACATGACAGAGATCATGAGGATGCATTAGTCCCTTGTTCTGTTCAGATAACTGCTTTGCAGTCTACGTATAGTTTTTGTACAACTGGATCAATGGGCAATGATAGATCGAGAAAAGATTGAAGTTGTCAATTATTTAATTTCACTTAGATCTTCAGTCAACATCCATGGTAGTTGGGGTTGTTGCTGATTGCCGTAGAGTCAAGCACGACCCATAGTGACTCTATAAACAAAGGACCTGAAGCTTTTCTGTAACTATCGTCATTCTCAAAGTTCATAGAGTTTCTAGAGGCATGTTGTTTAGGAAGTAGATGCCACTCTAAGAAATCAAAAGACGTATTATTTGGGGAGAAAATGGCTGTCAAGGACCTATCCAAATTTCTAAAGAGCAAGGATGCCAGTTTAAAGACTAAGGTGCAGTTGATCCAAACCATGATCTTTACTTCCTATCCTTTATTTACACATAGATAGTTGATAAATTTGCTTCATCAAAAATATACACTACCTGTGCTGGAACAAATGATACATTTTATATTAGAAAAGAGATAATACAAAAAATTTATAAAATAAATGCAAACTATAAAATTTAGAAATACAAAATGTAGAAATAATACATCTTATACTAGAAAAAGATCTAGAAAAGAAAAAAAAAGGGAGATATAAGAAATAGTAAAAACCGGGGAGCTCTGGTGGCCTAGTGGCAAGAAGCTGCACTGCAATCCCAGAGAAACACAGTTCGAATCCACCAGATGCTCTGCCGGAGAAGGAGGC
>NW_006399790.1:16600944-16602358 GCF_000299155.1 Elephantulus edwardii
CGATTAAACAAGCGTGGAAGGAGGAGTGGCATCCACTTCCATAATAGCTTGCCTCCAGAAACCCTATGAACCTGGAGAGAGGATGAAAGGCGCCCAATCGTTGAGGACTCTCCTTCGTAGGGTCGCTATGAGTCGCCTGCAACTCGAGGGCACTTAACAACAACCGTGAAGTTGGATCTGACTGGCTCAGGAGGGGATTGTCCTCCTTCTCCAGCGGAACATCTGGTGGATTCGAACTGAGTGCCTTTGGGATTGCAGCACAGCTTCTTGCCACCTGGCCACCAGAGCTCCCTTATCAGTGCCCTTTATTATGGCATCTTATCAAATCCTTCCTGTTCCCTCCCTCTCTCTTCACCCTACCCATCCATCCATTGGATAATCTGTTACGTCTGTCTTCTCATCCCTGTCAATGCTACGGTTGTCTTCATATATGAACTTTTCCTTAGCTTTTTCCCTCCAATCAGTCTATTCTAGACTGTTAACTGCAATACACAGAATGTCTGCCAGACTATTTTGATTACTGTAGCTTTATAGTAAGCTTTGACATCAGACAGTGTGAGAGTCCTCCCACTTTGTTCTTTTCCCTCAACTTTAGATTGTTTGGTTTATTTGGTGCCTCTTGGACGTCTGTATGAATTTGAGAATTGGATTTCCCATTTTGTAAAGAAAGTTGTTGGAATTTTTATTGCATTGTTTCTGTAGATTGCTCAGGATATCATTAGCATCTTAACACTGTTAACTCTTCTAATCTGTGAATATAAAGGTCTTTCTATTTGTTTATATTTTCTTTATTTTATCAATTTTTTTAGAGTTTTCAGTATATATGTCTACCACCTTTTTGGTTATATTTTTCTCCACGTGTTCTTTTTTTTACTGCTGTGAACGGAACTTTTTTGAAAAAATTTCCTGTTTTGTTTGCTCATTGCTGTTGTATAGAAAGATAATGTATGGGGGAGCTCTGGTGGCCTAGTGGCAAGGTGCTGCAACTGCAGTCCCAGAGGCGCACAGTTTGAATCCACCAGATGCTCTGCCGGGGAAGGAGGGGCAATCTCCTCCTGTACCAGTCAGATCTCATTTGACGGTACACGCACACAAAAATAACAAAATTTTTAAAAAAAGAAAGATAATGTATGAGATCCAAGATGGCGGTGGAGGCAGAGACAGCGTGGTGAGCTGTGGGAGCAGCAAACCACTTAAAGCAGGGCCATTATGGCCTTCCACAGACTTTGGCTTTTATTGGCCATTCCCTGATCTTTTCTCTTCCCTCTAGATCCCAGTTGTTAAAAGAGGGAAAAATTTAAGCAAATGTATAACAAAGAATTTTGAACATTATAATCTTTTAAGCTTACAACTAGAAGTATTAACAATATCATCATTTCCAATCCAGAGATATATGTTCCAATGCAGTACCTAT
>NW_006399790.1:16602458-16603402 GCF_000299155.1 Elephantulus edwardii
TGCCGGAGAAGGAGGCGCAATATCCTCCTGTACCAGTCAGATCTGATTTGACGGTACACGCACACAAAATAATAAAAAATAATTAAAAAAAAAAAGAAATAGTAAAAACCATCTTAGAGTTCAGCTGACATATTTTACTGCTCATGTAATGAAAAACTTCTCAATAAATCTATGAGGACGTGCATCCAGGTTGAGAAGATACCCAACTGTGAGTTCCTCTCCCCTTACCTCTTTACTAAGGAAAGTCTCGAGTAGTTCACACCATCACCCAGCACTTTTCTGCTGGTCAGAGAAGTGCAGCAGTCTTTACTTACTTACGTATTACTTACTCATGGACTTACTTATAATGGTCTTTACTTACCTATGTGTTACTTCCTAGGCCTCTGAAAGCCAGACAGTAAAAAAGGATGATCGAAGAAGAATGGATGCCTTTGTGTTGTGGTGTTGACAACACAGTACAGAATATCCCAAGGCTGCCAAGAGAACAAGTAAATCTGTCTTGAAGGAAAGGCAACCAGAGTGCTCCTTAGAGATAAAGATGGTGAAACTTCATCTCACTTACTTTAGGGTATTTTCAGGAGGAACCAGTCCTTGGAAAGAGACATCATGCTGGGAAAGGTAGAAGGTCAGTGAAAGAGAGGAAGACCCTCAACCAAACGGGTTGACACAATGGTCTTGAGCATGACAAAGATCATGAGGATAGTGCAGGATAGGATATGTGCAGATCCGTTGTTAATAGTGTCACTGTCAGTTATAGTCAACTCGAAGGCACCTGACATGAAGGACAACAATAACACCTTCCCATTCAGCATCTTCATCACCTGTCTACCAGGCAGCACTCTGTCCAACCCTAACTACTCAGATCTGTCCTTTAGGTTGCTAAGTAGGCAAACGACTGCTCTCGTTGACTCTTGCTGCCTTGTTGTTGTTGTTGTTGTTGTTAT
>NW_006399790.1:16603502-16609417 GCF_000299155.1 Elephantulus edwardii
ACCACGGATTGCTAGGAGAACAAACAAGTTTATCCTAGAGAGGGTGAAACCAGGCTGCTCCTTGGAGGCAAGGATTCTGAGGCCTTGTCTGACATACTTTGGACATGTTGTAAGGAGGGACTGGTCCTTGGAGAAGGACATCATGCTTGGGAGGGTGGAGGGACAGCGCAGGAGGGGAAGACCTTCTATTAGGTGGATTGATTCAGTGACTGGGGTAATCGGGATGGGTGTGTTGGAGGCAGTGCGATTGGCATAACATAAAGAAGGTTGTACATAGTGTCACTATGAATCACAAGCAACTAGATGGCACATAATAACAACCACCACCACCTTTTGGTTGACAGTTCAGCTCCTTACCCAGGAGGCATCAGAGCTCCCTATTCCCTCCCTAGAATGTTGTTGTTATAAGCCATTGAGACTCATAGGGACCCTGTGTACAACAGCCCTAAGCCCTGCTCTATCCCTTGCCAATCTTATTGTCTCTGACACACCTACCCCATTACTCCAGTCACTGAATCAATCCATCTTATTGAGTGTCTTCCTCTCCTGAGCTGTCTCTCTCTCCTCCTAAGCATGAAGTCCCTCTCCAAGGACTGGTCCCACCTTGCAGCAAGTTCAATGTCAGAAGCTTCAGAATCCTTGCCTCCAAGGAGCAGCCTGGTCTCACCCTAGAATATGTATTATCAATCCCAAACCCTCATCCTGTGGGTGTACTTCCAGTTGGTAATAGGATTTGTTATGTTAATAGCATACCTTTGTTATGTTAATAACATACCTTTGTGTTGGCAGTACAATTCCTTATCACTTAGCCACTAGGGAGCTCTGGTGGCCTAGGGGTAAGAAGCTGCACTGTCAACCTAAAGGCACAATATCAGTGTAGGGTATGTCTTAAAAAAATATTGTTGTTTTTGTGCCTTGTATTGATCCTATAAACAATGGATCTAAACCCTGTCCTATCTTATGTCATCCTTACCCTCTCCATATACTTGAGTGCTTTGTCAGTCACCATATCACTCCATCTTATTGAGGGTCTTCTTCCTCTCCTAAGCTGACCCCCTACCTTTTCAAGTATGTGATCATCTTCCAGGAACTGGCCCCTCTTAATAATATGCCCCAAGTATGTTAGACAAGCTTCACTATCCATTCTTCCTAGCAGCACTCTGGTTGTACTTTCTCCAAGATATATTTATTTGTTCTCTTGACAATCCAAGGGGTATTCAGTAATCTTCACCACTAAAACTCACAGGCATAGATTCTTCTTCTCTTATCTTTAGTCATGTCCAATCTTCAGATGCACAGCAAGTAATCAAAAGCAAATCAAGTTGATAAACTTGTATGGAGACCAGTATAAAAGAAAAAAATAATAATAATTTGGATCAGATACACCTTACGTCTTTAAGCTTAGGGTACAGCATGAACAACATAATTGATATCACTAAATTGTACTGCAGCGGATTGCATCTTGACATCAACAAAACAAAATTCCTCAACACTTGACCAATAGTCAACATCATAATAGATGGAGCAAAGATTATTAATCTGGATTAATGAAAAGATTAAGCACAGAAAGGAGGCACCAATAGAGAGGAAGATACAGGCCACATAAAAATTGCCCAAGAGCAAAGGAAGAGAAGTTGAAAAAGAGACTTTCCTAAGAGCTGATAGAGAATATTCCCCCAGAATTTGCACCCCAAATGCAGACTTCTAGCCTCCTAGACTGTGCGAAAAGAAATTTGTTTGCTAAAACCACCCACTTGTGGTATTTCTGTTGCAGTAGTGCTAGGAAACTAAGGCAACACCTAAGAGTGGAATTGCTGACTCATAAGGTTATTTTTAATTTTTTGAGGAACCACCAACCTATTTTCCACAGTAGCTTACCGTTTCACATTCCCACCATGAATGCACACTCTCATTGCCATTGAGTTGGCATTGACTCATAACTGGCCTTCCAGAGGGATTCCAGAGGCTATAAATTACCCATCCAAACCAACTGCCTTTGAGTTGGCAGTGCAACTTCTTACCCACTAGGCCACCGGAGCTCTCATCAATTCAAAAGGGTTCCAATTTCTTCACATCCTTGCAAACACTTAATATTTTTCTCTTTCTTTAAAGCTAGCCATCCTAGTAGTTTTGATGTTTATTTACCGTCACTGTGGCTGTCTTTTCTGTTTCCCTATAGCTAATGTCAGATGGTTCTTGGCTGAAAGCAGAGAGTACCAGAGGAATGTCTATCTGTGTTTCATTGACTATGCAAAGGCATTTGTGGATCACAACAAATTGTAGCTGACTCTGAGAAGAACGGATATCTCGGAACACTTGATTGTGCTTATGCGAAACCTGGACTTAGATCAGGAGGCAGTCGTTAGAACAGAGCAGGGAAACACTGCATGGTTCAAAATTGGGAAGGATGTGAGTTAAGGATGTGTCTTATCTCCATATCTTTTCAATCTATATTTGGAACAGATTATCCAGAAGGTTGGGCTCAATGAGGAGAAGTGTGGCATCAGGATTGGAGGTCCACTCATCAACAATTTATGTTATGCAGATGACACAAACCTGCTTGCTGAAACTGAGGTGACCTGAAGCACTTGCTGCAGAAGGTCAAGGACTTCAGCCTTCAATATGGATTGAAGCTCAACATCAAGAAAACAAAGATTCTCATTACTGGGCCAATTGGCAGCATCATGATAGATGATGAAGAGACTGAGATTGTTGACACCTTCAGTTTGCTTGGCTCTACAATCAACACTCTTGATACCAGCAGCCAGGAAATTAAAAGACAAATTGCATTGGCAAAGTCTGCTATCAGAGACCTCTCCAAAGTACTGAAGAGCAATGATGTCAGTCTGTAGACTAAGCTGCGCCTGATACAGGGCATGGTCTTGGCAATTATTTGCTTTGTGTCAGAGAGCTGGATAATAACTAGGAATGATAGAAGGAAAATTGATTCCTTTGAGCTGTGGTGCTGGAGAAGAGTATTGAATATACCAAGGGCTGCTAGGAGAACAAACAAGTTTGTCTAGAGAGGGTGAAACCAGGCTGCTCCTCGGAGGCAAGGATTTTGAAGCTTCGTCTGGCATATTTTGGACATGTTGTAAGGAGGGACAGGTCCTTGGAGAGGGACGTCATGTTTGGGAGGGTGGAGGGACAGCGCAAGAGAGGAAGACCCTCTATGAGGTGGATTGATTCAGTCACTGGGATAATGGGGATAGGTGTGTTGGAGACAATAAGATTGGCAAGCGATAGAGCAGGGTTTAGGGCTGTTGTACGTAGGGTTGCTATGAGTCACAGGCGGCTCAGAAGCATGTAACAACAACAATGACAAAAAGCTTTAAGTATCTTCTGCTTATTGGCTATTTGTATTTTCTTGGGAGAAATATGTATGCAAGTCCTTTGTCCATGTTTCAATTGAATTGGTTTGATTTTTCCCTTCTTTATTGTACCCTAGTGTTGAATCTGACTGGCACAGAAGGAGATTGCCCCTCCTTCTCCAGTGGAGCGTCTAGTGGATTCGAATTGCACACCTTTGGGATTTCAGTGCAGATTGAATTGTTTTTATTGTTGCATTAAAAGAGTTTTAAAAAATATTTTCTACTGACAAAGGAGATTAATCAGAACTGGCTTTGACAAGCACTGAGGCAATTGGACAGTTAAAACAGACATTCAAGCGGGGGGAAGAAGAATGAACTGGGGGAGGGTAGAGAAAACAGTGCAATAATGAATGAATGAAAACCCAAAATCTCTGTAAATGTTCATTAAAACTAATAAAATTAAAAAAAATTATATATTCTACCTGTTAGGGCCTTATCAGGTAGATAGTTATATCACAGTTTTCTCATTCTGTAAGTTGTCTCTGCATTTGGGGTTTGTTTGTTTTTTTTAAGGTGAAAGTAAAGACAGTAAAGAAAAGATACATCCCAGAGATATGGGGGTTATTCCCTGAAAGGAAGTGAGAAAAGACCTGTCTCTTTACTTTGTTGGCAAAATCTTTTGAGATACAAAAGAATTTTTTTCCAAGTGTGAATGAAGTTTATAATTTGGGGTTTTTTAAAGAGAATAAATTGCTGTTTGTAAAAGCTGTCTACTAGTGCCATCTCTGTTCTAGCAGCACTAGATGACCAGCGGGACTCCTGTACAGGTGCTACCTTTAATGGCTGCTCCAGAAACAACAGTGGAACCTTCATATCCATGCTCAGGATGCTATCCACAGCAGATAATCTGGGGAAGCCTCGTGAATGTTCTTGGGCTCGACCTGTAGAACATTCTGGGAAAAGTCATGAGGGTTTGTTCTTGTTAGGTGTTCTCGAATTGTCTATCTCATAGCGACCCAGTGAACAACAGATGAGAACATCGCCCTATCCTGCACCATCCTCATGAACTCTGTCAGGCTCAAGTCTGTTGTGATTACTGTGTCAATACGACTCAGTGATGCTCATCCACTCTCTCCTAGTCATTTACCTTTCCCAGGATCATGATTCTCTCCAAGGACTGATTCCTCCTGAAAATATGCCTAAAATAACAGAAAAAAAAATTTCACCATCCTCATTTCCAAGGAGCATTTTGGTTGCATGTTTACCAAGACAGATTTGTTGGGGTTTTTTTTTTTTGACAGTTCATGGGGTGTTCAGCACACTTCCCCAATACCACACCTCAAAGGCATCAATTTTGTTATTCATTGTCCAACTTTAAGATGCACAGGAAGCAATTGGAAAGACTGTGGATTGTATCAGGCACCACTTAGTGTTTAAACTGACATTTCTCCTCAGCACTTTGGAGAGGCCCTTGACAAGATTTCTCCAATGCAACATGTCTTTTGATTTTTTGACTGCTTTTATAATGGGTGTTCTTTGTGGATCCAAGTAAGATGAAATAAACACCTTCAGTCTTTTCTCCATCTTTCATCTTCTGGTCCAGTAGTGACGATTTTTAGTTTCTTGATGTAATCCATATTGAAGGCGATACAGTTTGTTCTTCTGCAGCAAATATTTCTAGTCCTTTTCACTTTCTGCAAGTAAGGCTGTGCCATTTGCATAAGGCAGGTTTTGATGGATCTTCCTCCAATCCTGATACTATATTCTTCCTCAAACAGATCAGTTTCTCAAATCATTTGCCCCACATACAGATTGGATAGATATGGAGAAAGGATACAACTCTGATGCACAACTATCCTAATATTAAACCTTGTTGTGATCTCTTGTCCTATTCTGACAGTGGCTTCCTAGTCTATATATAGGTTTCCCATGAGCACTAGTTGTCTGGGATTCCCATTCTTCTTAGTGTTACCCATAATTTGTTGTTATCCACACAGTAAAATACCTTTGCATAATCAATAAAATATGAGCAAGAAGAATCAGTAGCTATGATCTGTTGGAGAAGCTGTCCAGGAAAATTTTGTTTCCTGCTTTATGGAGTTTCCAGACACGGCTAAGTCTGGGCCCTACCATGCCTTACACATATGGCATTGTTATGAAATGAGCACATAGGACAATGTCTAAAATTTTCATAGTGTTAAGAAGGAGAATAATATTCTTACATTTACAGAGCACTTGCTGTGTAACAGGCTGCACTTAGAGTTGCTCCTTCCATCTTTTATCATTTGTCTTTTATTCCTCATGCGTTAGGTCTCATGTCTAAGAATATATTATGGTAAACATTACCATAGCTAGCATCCATATGTTTTAAGAGTTACATAATTCCAGTTCTTTTATTTACAAGTTGGATCTATATTTTGAGTTAATGTACTTAAACAGTGTGAAGTATAGGCCCAACCTCATTCTTTTGCATGTGGAGATCCCATATGTCCTACGCTATTTAATGAAGACACTAGTCATTCTCCACTGAATGGACTTTCCATCTTGTAAAAATAAAAAAACAAAAAACAAAATATAATTGATCATGTTGTTGTTGTTGTTGTT
>NW_006399790.1:16614882-16621670 GCF_000299155.1 Elephantulus edwardii
CAGCTTCTCTATCCATTCGTTTGTTGATGGGCACTTAGGTTGTTTCCAACTCCTTGCTATTGTGAACAAAGCTGCAATAAACATGGGTGTGCATAAGACCTGAACACTTGTATGACTCTCATGGTTTCTCCAAGTTCATAGAGTTTCCGGAGTCAAGCTATTTCAGAAGTGGATGCCACTACTGCTTCCAAGCTTTTGTTCGGGGAGCTCCACCAAACACTGTCTACCATGGGTAACCATTATCACATTTGACACATCAGTGTCACAGTTTTAAGCATCACAGCAACTATGAATTACCTCTGTATAGCAAATGGACAGACCAGTGCTATTCCACTTAGAAGAATGTTTGACCAAAAACAATTAAAACCAGGCCTGAGGTCTGCAGATTAAAATTACCTACCTTTGGCTTGGTAGCACAACTATCCACTAGGCCAACTGAACTCTATGTTGCTGTTGTAAAACTGTCAATGGTAAGAATTTTTGTTTGCTTGACACTGAGATGCCATCCAGATTGAAGGCTGCAATGTTTATCCTTCTGTACAATTCCTCCTCAAGCAAGCAAGGTGGTGTCATCTGCATACCGAAGGTTATTGATGAGTATTCCTCCAATCTTGATGCTACTTACTTCTTCATACAGTCCAGGTTCTTAGAGATTGTTATTATATACCGTTGAGTCAGAACCAACTCATAGCTGACCCTGCATGGGTTACCAGAGGCTGTAAATCACATGGGAAGAGCAGGTCTATCTTTCTTTCAAGGAGAGCAGTTGCTGATATTGGAACCATGTGTCTTTGGGTTGGCAGTGCAACTCTTTACCCGTTGGGCCACCAGAGTTCCCTCTTTAAAGACTACAACTTTAGAAGTTCTATGTGGTGGTTCTACTCTGTCCCATAAATTCACTATTAGTTCTACGATAATGGGTTTGGTTTTCATTTAAAGGACTAGAGTCCAGGTGCTGGTATTTAACTATTAGAAACAAGGTGGTGGGTGGGAGATATCTAGGTTAATTATTCTAAACTTTGATGAGCAGAGACGGGGGGGGGGGAGATTCTTAAAAGCTTACATGTGACCATCTAAGGTGCAACCACTAGCCTCTCTATGTACAGAACAAAGAATAGAGAAGTAAAACATAAAGAAAAACAATTAGTCCAGTTAGTTCCACGAAAACCTCAAATTCCATGACCCTTAGACTGGAGAAACTAGATGGTGCCTGGCTCCCACTTCTGACCACTCTAAAGGGATCATAATAGAAGAGCCTGAATAAACACCTGAGACTCTAGTTCTTTAACCCTTCAAACCTGCAACAAAACTCACCCCCATAGCTCAAAAGTCAAAGAAAAATCATTGCCATCGAGTTGGAATTGACTCATAGCTGACCGTCCAGCGAGTTTTCAGAGGCTGTAAATCTCACAGAAGGAGACTGCTTCTCTTTCTCCCACAGCACAGGTGGTGGATTCAAACCACCTGCCTTTGGATTGGCAGCGCAACTCCTTTCCCACCTGGCTCAACTTGCAGCCAAGCACTAGACAGAACAATAAAATGATCAGTGACATCTATCTGGGTGACACTCATTCCTTAGAAAGCCAACCCTATAGGGTCAGATAGCAGCATTTAATTAGTGTTATGAAACACTATGTGTATGAATGTCTGAATGAAAAACCAGTACGTTTTGTCAACTTTCACTCAGAGCACAATAAAAAGAGAAAGTGGGTTCAATTAGCAGAATCAAACAAGGGTAGAATGTTAATCAGAGTGCTTTGACCTACATCTGTTTTAATGAGTGGATGTTGCTATAATTCCTTAAGAATGAAATAGATCCCATATATGAAAACTGGAAAATTCATTTAAAAATAAACAGTATCACAATTGTATTTTGCAAATCTTCTTCCAAGTAAGATTAAGGCATTGGCAGTTTCTGTCTTTTCTCTTGATCATGTTTTGCTACTAGGCCATGATAATTTCTGAATTCCTTACCAGGGGACAGACACCAAGAGACTCTATAGTCTGTACTGATTAACTAGTCAAGCAAAACTATTGTTTGATTTTAACAATAGATTCCAGGGGATATTTTTTTTTTTAAGGATTAAAGGTTATCCAAGGGCAATGATTTCACTCATCCTCCAGGACCCCACATAGTGTATCTTTTAAGTGGCCAGTAGACCAAATAATTTCCTCTGCAATCATAATGCAGAATTCAAAGAATGGAAATGAGATTGAGTCTTTTCACTGAATAAATATTTGTTACCATCCCATCATCATAGGCTCAGTGGGCTAGAATGTTCTAGTGCCTAAAAGAGAAATGCTTCCTTTAGCGAGTGTTGTTAAGTGCCATCGAGTCGTAGAGGACACATAATGACCCTATGAAAGAAAGACCTGAGCACTGTTCATAGAGTTTCTGGAGGCAAGATATTTTGGAAGTGGATGCCACTCCTACTTCGAAGCTTGTTTTAATTGGAAAGCTCCATCAAATTCTGTCCACCATGGGTAACCATTACGTTTGGCACATCAGTGTCAGTGTTCAGCTTCATAGCATCCATGAGTTACCTTTGTACAGCAATGCACAGACCAGTGCTATACCACTTAGAAGAATGACCAAAAACACTTAAAACCAGGTCTGAGGGCCACAGATTAAAATCACCCACTTTTGGCTTTGTAGTATAATTTCTGTCTAGTAGGCCAATGTAGCTCTCTTGTTGTTGTTATTGTTGTTAAGTGCCATGTTGCTCCTGGCCCTCTCACAGTTTTCATTCTATTGATCTAGTGTGCAGATAAAGGGATCACTGTGTTTACACAATATTGACTGTAATGCAGGAAGGGACTTGTTTAAGCATAGTGGGAAATGATGAAGAAGGCACAGGACCAGGGAGGGTTGCCCTCAAATCTAGTATGGCTCGTAGTGACCCTGTGAACAACAGTTCTGAACCCTGTCTGGCCTCGTGCCATCCTCATCATTTCTGACACATATGAGCTCATTGCTGCAGACACTGTGCCTATATCCATTTTGTTGAAGGCCTCTTTCACTGGTCGTTCCAAGCATGATGGCTCTTTCCAAGGAATCGCCTCTCCTAGCAACATACCAAAAGTATGGAGATGAAGTTTCTTCATCCTTGCTTCTGAGGAACATTCAGGCTGCACTTTTTCCAAGAATTTTGTTGTTCTTTTGGCAGTCCACTACCCTTCTGCAACACCATAAATCAAAGGCATCAGTTCTTTCATCTTTATTCCTTACCCAGCTCTGAGATGCATAGTAAGTGATTGAAAAAGAGAGTATGGCCTGAATCAGGCACACCTTGGTCTTCAAACTGACATAATTTTCCCTCAGTACTTTATCTGTTTGTTATTTGTTGTTTTATGCAATTAGTTTTGTGAGGCTTGAGTTAAATTATTTGCTCTGCCTCATGGGCAGTAAAGATTGGTAAAGATTATAATTAATGGTTTTTATTTTCAGATGTAATATTACACTGAATATTTAGAATCCTCTTCGTTTTTATGATACTTGATATTGGTGTCAGTGTAACTGTTTTTATGTAAATAAAATGATATTTTTGTTAGTGCTTATTGGTAAAAATATGCTTATTTTACCCAGCTAGTACACTGATCGTTAATTTGCCTCACTGAAGTAATCTGGGTTTGCTGTGATACTGAACCTTGTGCCTTTGGGATATCAATACCATAATACACCCAATGTGGACAGTGTTTGGTGGAGCTCTCAGCTGTAAAACACGTTTGGAAGTGGGAGAGCATCCACTTCCTAAACCACATGCTTCTGGAAACTCTATGGAGAAACTATAAAAGTTATGGAAAGGCATTAGGTCTTTTGTTCATAGAGTTGCTATGAATCGTACATGATTTGACGGCAATCAACAAGAACACAACAACAATTTGTTATCCATAGTGTTGCAGACCGAGGGTCCCAAATGATGGAATAATTGTATAATTCTTAATAATGAGACAAAAATTATTAAAAATGAGCCAGGAATGAGATAGAGCAGAGAGTATAAAACAGGGGGCCAGCAGCTCTCAACTGAAGACCCCAAGTCATGTTTCTCTGTGTATTTATTGAGAATCTGGGGAAGCAAATAACAAAAGGAATTCCTTGTAAATGAAGGCGAATTTTTCTCTATTGTAAACCTAATGCTCTAGCTCAGGAAGTATTTCCCAGGAAGTAACACTCCCTCTGTAGGGGGGCTCTACCTGTCTCCTGTCTGCAGGGAACAAACAGCTCATTTTCTGGGATTTGCCACAAGAGAAATCCTGACTTATAAATCTGAAATTCCTTCAATTCCTGAACAAGGATTTTCATATAATGTTTGGTACAACGTTTGACTTCCCATACATAGGGTGGTTATGAATTGGAATCAACTCAATGACACCTAACAATAAGGAGAAAGTACAGATCAGAAGGAGCCCTGGTGGCATAGTGTAGAAAAAATTAGACTGCTAACTGACAGATTAGTGGTTTGAATCTCAACAGTAGTTCCCTTAAAGAAAATTGGGTAGTCTCCTCCTATAAGGAATTGCACTACCAACACAAAGATACGCAGTTTGAATCCATCAGCTGCTCCATGGGAAAAAGATGGGTGGTCGCCTAACTCCCTGGTGATTTACTGCCTCCGAAAACCCTCTGGAGGGTCAACTATGGGTTGGTTCTAATTCTATGGTACGCAACAACAGCCAGATTTATGGCCTCAGAAACCCGGTGTGGGTTAGCTATGAGTCAGAATTGACTCAATGGCTCTAGGTATAGATCAGGGTTAACTATCTCGATAATCAAAAGAGAAATGGAAGCAAGGAGTACTATACTTACAACTCTGAGGCTTTACTGGATGCTTCCTAATGCTCCCTTGTTCCACAGTACTGATCAAAAGAATATTGAAAGGACCATGATAGTGATCGTGTGGGAAGGACCGCTTAGGTCAGTCAAGAATAAAGAACATAATGTACTATCTTTGCTGAGAGGACAAGAGGAACAAGAAGTGGTAGTAGAAGGAAGCTGCATTTTAATTGCCCCCCTTTCCCCCCTTTACTTTATATATGAAAAGCAATGACACTCATGCTTCCTAATATTTTAGGTTCTACATGAAAGTAGGAATGAATTACTTACCATGATATTAGGGGCCACATAAATAGTAACTGTGAATATTTACTGAGTTTTTATTGTGTGTTGGGTGCTGTTCTAAGCACACAGTTTGCATCCTCACACATAAGCCAATGAAAAAGGTTGAGTGAAGGGGAGGTTGTGCTTTCCCACCTTTGATGTCCCCCCTCCTGGTGAGCTCTGCTCTATAGTTATATCACGTGTCAATCTCCTTTTACTCGCTGCCTCTCTTATTTCCCCACCCTTCCTCCAACTCCCTTTCTTTAGCAGCTGTTAACCTGATGGATCCTTTTGGGAAAAGAAATTTCTCAGGTGTAGCCTTGTTTTACTTTTCTACTGTGTTGTGTGAAGAGATTAGGTGCTCTGCTCAGTTTTGTTATGCTGGGGTATGCTCTGTCTCTGGGGTTGTGGGAGGCTTGTTCTGCTTCAGTACTGCATGTGGCTGAGTTGTTGTTGTTATGTATCGTTGAGTTGCCTGCGACTCATAACAATCCTATGTACAGCAGCTTTGAATCCTGCCCTGTCCTGAGCCAGTCTCACTGATTCCAACACACCTACCCCCATCACCCCAGTCACTGTATTAATCCATCTCATCCGGAGTCTTCCTCTCCTGTGCTGTCCCTCCACTTTTCCAAGCATGATGTCCTTCTCCAAGGATCATTCTCTCCTGGCCATGTGCCCAAAGTATGTGAGACGTAGTTGCAGAATCTTAGCCTCCAAGGAGAAACTTGGTTCTACCCTTTCCAAGACAGACCTACTTGTTTCTTGGCAGTCCATGGTATGTTCAAGACTCTTCTCCAGCACCACAACACAAAGGCATTGATTCTTCTTCTGTCATCCTTGGTCATTGTCCAGCTCTCTGATTCATAGCAAGGAGTTGTGAAGACCATGACCTGGATCAGGAGCACCTTAGTCTCCAGACTGACATCATTGCTTCTCAGCACCCTGGAAAGGTCCCTGACAGCAGATTTTCCCAGTGCAATTCATCTTTTGATTTTTTTGACTGTTGGTGCCAAGGATTGTGGAGCCGAGAAAGCTGTAATTGTTAACAATCTGCATCTCCTCCATCTATCCAAGTACTGCCAATTGGCTCCGTGGTGAGAATCTTTGTCTTCTTGATGCTGACTGAGTAGGCCAGCCTAATTCTAGTATTAATATTAGGAAGCCTACACTAAGAAAAGGGAGCTTTGTTGTGCAAGCGAAAGGAGGGTCAGTTATGGGTCAGTTCCAACTAAATAGCACTCAACAACACTAAGAGAATACTAGAAAAATATTTATCTGTGTTTTATTGACTATGCAAAGGCATTTGCTGGCATGGACCATTAACAAATTATGAATAATATTGAGACTAATATGATAGATGAGGAAAAGATTGACGTTGTCAATGATTTAATTTTACTTGGCTTCACAATCAATACGCATAGTAGCAAAAGCAAGAAATTGAAAGACATGTTGTTGTTGTTGCTGTTATGTGCCGTCGGGTCGTTTCCGACTCATAGCGACCCTATGCACAACAGCCCTAAACCCTGCTCTATCCAGCGCCAACCGCACCGCCTCTGATACACCCATCCCGATTACCCCAGTCACCGAATCAATCCATCTCATACAGGGTCTTCCCCTCCTGCGCTGTCCCTCCACCCTCCCAAGCATGATGTCCCTCTCCAAGGACCCGTCCCTCCTGGCAACATGT
>NW_006399790.1:16628885-16658179 GCF_000299155.1 Elephantulus edwardii
AGTAGTCAGAACAGAGCAGGGTAACACTGCATGGTTCAAAATTGGGAAGGGCGTACGCCAGGGATGCATCCTGTCTCCATACCTTTTCAACCTATATGCAGAGCTGCCTTGTTAGGTTTGATAATTTGCTGGGATGATTCACAAAATCAGATAGAGACTCTACCATATATATGCCTACACATTTATTACAACTCAGAACCTACAAAAAAAGAGATAAATAGGAAGACGTGTGAGAAGGGTGGTAGCATGGAGCTTCCATGTCCCAAGGTAACACACTTATCTTTCTGAGAGCCTTTTTTCTCACTAGCCAGGAAACCCATCTGAATCTTGGGGCTCAGAGCTTTTATCAGCCTCACCAGGTGGACGTAGTATGTTACATCAAGCCTCCCAAAGTTTGTCAACCTCAAGTTGTCAGCTGGTTCCCTCTTTGTCTGGCCAGCCATATTCATTAGTCTGAGGTGTGGTCTGGCTCTCAGGAACTGAGAACAAGGACAAATTACTCTCTCTACCTCACAGAGGTCTCCCATTAATTACAGATTTAACCCCATCTCCCAGCTGCCTCTTCATTAAGTCTTGTTCCTGATAATGTTTTAGAACTTGGCCAAGATAGAGGACTGTCATTGATTGGATTTTCTCCAGTCCCTTTTGATAAAGGAAGAAATGAAAGCGTGAAGAATTAACTTGACCAAAGTCAAGCAGTAAAGGGGCAGGATTTGAGTTTAGGCAGTATGGAGTTAAGATTGTGAAGCCAAAATTAGTTTTGAAGTGAGAGCAAAAAGGAACACGAAATGGAAGGGAGTGAAACAAGGAAAAGTTGAGAGGAGACAATGAAGTTCGTATACCTGGTCCGTATTCATGCCTAACAGGATTAACACCTCTCCTTTACCAAACTGGTTGTCTCTTCCCTGTGACTCTGACAAAGGTCTCCCTCCATTCTCCTCTAACCCACTGACTCTTTTCATTCTGCCTCTTCTGTGAGATTCCAGTTCCAACCTGAAAAGCTCACCTTCCTACTTCACACAGATAATTAAAGGACCTTTCCCGGGTTGGATTGTTATGTACCACTGGGTCAGAAGACGTGCATAGCTGGCCCTCCAGTGTGTTTTCAAAGGCAGTTTAATCGCACAGGAGGAGATAGCCCATCCTTCTCCAGTGGAGCAGCTGGTGAATTTGAACCGCTTGCCTTTGGGAGTCAGCATCGCTCCTTACCAGTAGGCCACTAGAGCTCCCTGGGACTTGATCATTGGCTGTTGTCTCCCGTCAAGGTGAGACTGACATAGCTCATCCTCCAGTGGGTTTTCAGAGGTACTAAACCACACAGGAGGAGATTGCCCATCCTTCTTTTTGGGGTTTGATTAGCTATTATAATTAATTAATCAGTTGTAATGAATGCTTAAAAAGTAGTTCATGAGTGAATGAATAAAAACCCAATATAATTTTTTAAATGTTCACTTAAAAAACCCCAAAAACCTTAAAAAAAAAGGTGTCCCTTTCCCCCATCAAGGGAGTTGTTCTGTCAAAATAATTTGGCATAAACAGCCTTAATATAAAATGTAGAAACTATTAGATAGCTTATTCTAGGGAATTTTTCTTCAGTCTGGAGGCTGGAAAACATTATGTATTAATTTATTTTTTTACTTATTCTGTTTTTTTTAATTTCTTGTGCCACTATCTTGGTCTCATTAACTGTTCTCACTGAGATGGTGAGTAAGATGATTATGTGACTTTACTATTACCTAAAATGAATCTATGATTACATGAATCACACTCAGTGTCAGATTATTCAACAAGCAATGTCAGAGTGGCCTTACTTGTGTTCTGATATTAACCTGCAGTGAATAATTTCCTGTGTTTTCACCATACCAATGATTCTGCATCTAGGTCTGGCTGACATCTCTCTCCTAACCCCACAGCATTTTCCTACAGAACCAAAGCCTCTTTCCAAAATTACAATTCCTGACTAGGATGGAGTACCTAGTAAGCAAAGTAAGCTTACTTGTGCTTCCTTCCTGATCTACAGTGAATAATTTTATGTGTTTATCACATTCCATGCTTATTGGGTAACCCAATGCTGAATCAACATTGAGACTATCCATTCCCTTAACCATAACCACAGGCCTCAGTTCCTGCCTAGTACATTGCTACCCTTGAGCCAGTGAGGGCACAAGGGAACAGTACTCCCAGGTACCCAGACAATACCAGCCATTGATACCAAAGAATACGTAAGCCAACAACAAAGATGTAAAAGTTATGGTAGCTTTACAATTCTATTGGGCAAAAGGCCAATTAGCTGTTAGGAATTCCTAAAGGAATAATCATACTGTGTAAATATAGTTCTGTAGGCTCTGGAGAAAGGGAAAACCAAGGTCTGTGTGCGTCAAAAGCCTCAAAGGACATCACTGCATTAAACTCATACCAATTTTTGTACAGTGCAGTGCAGTGCTTTGAAGAAGGGATCACTGTGTGATAGTGGTAACATGAGCCACAGTGCAGTAAAATAGCTCCACAGTCCTCTCTGCAGGGTAAGACTTTTTTCTTCCAGGAGACACTTAGCAATGTCTGGAGACAATGTTAATTGTATCGACTAATGTGTGTATGGGGGATGCTATGGATATCTAGTGGGCTGAGGACGGGTATGCTGTTCAGTATCCTAAAATGCACAGGAAAGGCTTTCCCCACACATACCAATAATGCCCAGGTTGAGAAAAACATACATAAACAGCAGTATAGAACTTGCTATATAATGGGAGCCATTCAGTAATAATGATTCCAAAGTTTTCTAGGAATGATGATGGGACAGGGGGAGTCATCATACAATTTTATTTACTCTCACCCTCTTTCATTGCCAGGGAGCCTGAGGAGATTGCCTGTTTACTCCCCCAGGGTTGCTGGTGGATTCGAACTGCTAGAGAGGCATAACCTTTGCATCAGCAGTACAACTTTCTATAGACTGTTGATTGTTGTTAAGTACTATCGCGTTGAAACCGACCCATAGGTGACCCTTCAGTGGGTTTTCAGAGGTAGTAAATCACATGGGAGGAGCTTGCCCATTTTTCTCCAGGGAAACAGCTGATGGATTCGAACTACACACTTTCCTACAGACTACATTATCATATATTTGAAGGCTTTTACAATAATGGAAGTGAAAAGACTCGTGTCTCTGACTATCATGGAAATGGCAAAAATGAGTATCAGTGAATATCACTGAAATGGAACCACACATATTTTTTTAAGTAATAGAATTGCAAAGTTCGAGAGGACATTATAGAACTATATATAATGGGTAAAAATAATCATAGTACATAACATTTTATCATATGTTATTCTATGTATATCCTAGTTAAAAAGGTATATGAACCTGGCTTTTTTGATAATACTTTACAAATTTGGAAGATGCAGTGATGTCAATTTAAAGACTAAGGTGCACCTGCTTCAGGCCATGGTCTTTTCAATGACTTGCTATGCAGCTGTGACGACAGCTGAAGAATTGGATGACAGAAGAAGAATTGATGCCTTTGAGTTGTGGTGTTGGAGAAGAGTACTGAATATCCCATAAACTGCCAAGAGAACAAGGAGCTATGTCTTGGAGAAAGTGCACCCAGAGGGTTACTTGGAGACAAGGCTGGTCAAGCTTCATCTCACATACCACAGGCATGTTGCTAGAGTAGAGGGGCTATTCTTTAGAAAGGGATATCATTCTTAGAAAGGTCAGTGAAATAAAGACCCTCAACCTCAAGGAGATGGATTGAGCAGTGAAGGCAGCAATGGGCTCATGGCATAGGATAGGACAGAGTTCAGATCTGTTGTTTGTAGGGTTGCTGTGAGTACCTAATGGCACATAACCATAACAAAATGTTCTATAATTGAAGATCTGTCCCGAAGTCGGATAGGAGGTGGATTGATTCAGTGACCAGGGTAATGGGGTTAGGGTTAGGTGTGTCAGAGACGGTGAGATTGGCAAAGGACAGAGAAGGGTTTAGGGCTGTTGCACATAGGGCTGCTATGAGTCGCAGGCGACTCGATGGCACATAACAACAACAACAACAACATCCTGAAGTACAATACTGTCAGTGATAGAATAAGATCCATATACTCATGAGGGGAAAAATGAATAAGACAATTGTTCAAAATGACACACACTAATGGCAGAAAATATGAAATGGAAGATACTTAAACCAGCTTCTGCAGTATACAATTTATCAAATATGCAACCAACATGCATTAGTAATTACTGGTGATTAGAATATGAAAGTTGGAAACAAAGATAAAGGATCAGTTGGAAAATATGGTTGTGATGATAAAAAAGATGCCATAGATTATATAATAAAATTTTGCAAGACCAACGACTTTTTCTTTTTTTTTTTTTTCGTTTTTTGACTTTTTCTTTTTTATCTCACAAACCAAAAGTTAATGATTTCCAGGAGCTAAGGGAAAAGAGAAAGAAGGGGAGTAGAATTAATAAATAGATAAATTGCGTTGGACAAAAAGGCAATATATAAGAAGAACCTGGTCAGACATTATAATTATCATATTTATCAATTGTACTTAATGTTATAAACAAAAACGCATATGAATGATTGAACTAAAACCAATCATTACAAAATATAATTTATAAACTTTCCTATAAATAAAAAATAAAAAAAATAAAAAAACATAGTCAAATAATGACACAAACAGACCTATGCATGCATACTGACACACAAAAAAATAGACAAAAAGCAATGCATGACCACATCCCAGGAAAACTCCCCTTAAATCCAATTTAGGCTGTGACCTGATTAAGGGTGTCCAAGTCACCTTAATCTCTTTACAACTGATCACATCTCAGATCACATAATTGGGGATAACATCATTACATAACTCGGCTCATGAACATAGTTCTTTATTCCCTACAGTACGTTCTGAGGTGTGGCTGTTTCTGAGGCAGAGGGAGACTGCCCAATCTTGTCTTGACTGGTGGATTTGAACTGCTGTAGCAGCTCGGTATACAGTGACTATAGCAATGGACTCAAGCCTGCGGGAGATAGTGAGTGTGGCACAGGATAGGGCAGGTTTCAGATCCATTGTTCATAGGACTGCTAGGAGTTGCAGTCAGCTGGAGAGCATATCACAAGAGCAGCCTGACATGTAACACACTAAGTCACCAAGGCTCCTTCATTTACATCATGAAAGTTAGGATTCACAACATATAGGATAATTATATAATACTGAGACCAGTGGCCTAGCCAAGTTGATATGCATTTTTTGAGGACACAATTCCATCCATGACACATGGTAATATATACATAAGTAGTAGAATTTCATGTTTGGTTTGCATTTTTTATATTTTCTTCTGAATAAACACATATTTAAAAACTTAGGAATACACATAAGTGTATACATTTACATAATGGATGTATAATTGTTTTTATGATATAATATTGTATAGATTTTAACCTTAAAATTATTATCTTTTAATATTAATACACAATAAAACATTTTATTTTATAAAGTAGTGCCTATATAACATCATTTATAGAAAACAATTATATAATATAGCTATATATTATACAATTCCAAATTCAATACAATTTCTATACAAAAGGCCCTCTTTATAGGAGGATTCAGCATCTGTGGATTCAACCAACTGCAGTTGAAAAACATTTAAGAGGGGGTGATGGTGAAGCAACTAAGTGGGCAAAACTATCCCTGAAAAGTTAAAAGATCACTATTACAAAAAGCTAAGCTAAGGTTTGTTGTTGCTGTTGTTAAGTGCCGTTGAGTCATAGACGACTCATAGTGAAACTATTTCAGAAGTGGAAACCACTCCTGCCTCCAAGCTTTTTTTAATCGGGGAGCTCCACCAAACACTGTCCGACATGGGTAGCCATTACATTTGACACATCAGTGTCAACAGGGTTTAGCATCACAGCAACCATGAGTTACCTCTGTACAGCAAATGTACAAACCAGGGCTATACCACTTAGAAGAATGTTTGACCAAAACAGTTAAAACCAGGCCTGAGGACGGCAGATTAAAATAATCCACCTTTGGCTTGGTAGCATCGCTTTCTAATCCACTAGGCCAACTTAGCTCAATGTTGTTGTTGTTGGTAAATGCAGTGGAGTCGTAGAATTTTGGACAGTTAACATCTGTGGAAAGGGAGGGAGAGGGGAGTAAAAAGAATAAATATGTTGGGTAAAGGAAATGACAGTAAACAACAAAGGGTTGCTTAAAAATTTAAATTTATTAATTAATCAATGGTTATAAATGTTATAAAAATGTATTATTTTCTTAAAAATTATTGGATAAAACTGGTTTGTAAACTTTCACTCAAGACCTAAATTTATAAGAGGGAATGTATAGTACTATTTTCCTTACATTTGCATTTTATTAGGTATTATAAGTTATTTAGAAATGTTTTAAAGTATATGAGAATATGTGCCTAGGTTCTTAGATTTTATTATTCATATATGAATATAGGGACTGGAACAAAAGAATAACTATATACCTATCCACCTGTGAGTTTTATTTGTACTGGGGTAGTTTGATAATTGCTATGCTGTGTAAGTCATGCCATGATTGTTTCAAATACCATCATGGATAAGTTTCAGCAGAACTTCCAGATTAAGACAGTCTAGGAAGAAAGGCCTAGTGATTTGCTTCTGAAAGTTAGCTAGTGAGTTTCACCTGTCTTTTGGAACAACATCCGGGAGAATGATGGATGGGCAAGTCTCCTCCCGTTAAGCTTCAAATTTATTGCCACTCGATCAAATGGAAATTGAGTCATAACTGATACTTAAAACAGATTTTTGGATGCTGCAAATCTAAGGGGAGGAGAAGGCTGATGTTTTCTCCCGCCAAACTGCGGTGGATTCACACCGCCAAAGAGACCAGTCCTTTCGTTTAGTTTAGTAGTGCAACTTCTTAAAGTCTCTGCCGTTCCAGCTCCCTTCATTAAATCTGAACAACTCCACCGCAGTGGCAGTAACAACATATATGCTTACATAAAAAACCTTATTTTTTAAAATTGACATAATAAACTTATTTTGAAAGAGACTTCAATTTTATAAAGAAACACTCTTCAACTTTTTGTTTTGAATGCGGCAAAAGGAAAAAAAAATCAACCCGAAACCCAAAACAATCGGGTAATTCCCATAACTCCCTTCTTTCAAAGTTAACATATCACATCTGCTTTGCTTTGGTGTTAGTTTTCTGAAACATTGTAGAGAAAGCTATGAAACAATGGCTCATTTTTCATAAATGTTTTAGAAAGTATTTTGTTACAAGTGTTCACTCAGGTCATCTCAGTACAAGTATTTAAGATTGGAAAATGAACACTGATACAATAGTATTACAGACTGTGCTGGGGGAGTCGGCTCCAAATAGATATTAATATTTGGTTTAAAACAACAATGCTTTTTCTGGCTAGGACCAGAGGTCATATCTCTTTTGTTTCCATTAATGTGAGTTTTTCAGTCATGACTCTTGACAATTTTGAAGAGCTCATTCAAGTTGTTTTGCAAGCTGTTGCTCAGTTTGAGTTTGATGTTTTCTCAGCATCAGATTTAGGCTACACAAAGTTTTAGGAAGAATACATCACCGATTAGGGCTGTATGAAGTGCTTGATGTCCATTTTTGTCTGATTTCTGGGGATGGTCACTGTCTACTTATAGGTAAAGCACTGTTAGATATGGTTTTGCACAATGAAGTTTCTGTTTCACCCTTTGAAACAATAAATATCTTCTGGAGATACACTATGTAAATATTTAGTTTCTAGTAATTTTTGCGCCCCAAGTTTTTCTAAGGTTATGATAATGTAGACACAGTAGAGCTTCAGAACACACAGCTCTTTGTGTTTCTCAGGGCCGATTTCTGGATTCTTTTCCCTTACATCAGCAAAACACCTGGCACACAGTGAATGCCCGCCCCCCCCCTCCCCAAATAGTTTCCTTTATTTCAGCCCTTAGTGGAGTGCATTGTAATTTACTTGCGTAGTGGCCTGTCTTTCCCCCATACTGCGCCCTCTTCGAGGGTCATCATTATGGCTTATTGTTTTTCAGTCTCTATCTCCACCCCCCATATAGGTTAGGCACTGGCGGTATAAGCAGATAAGTGACAATGTGAATGAGTGGCTGCTGTAAATACGGAGGGCTTCGACTGACTCCAGGGATTGCATCTTTCCTGTTCTAAAGCAAAGCGAGGGGAGCGCAGGGCGCGGCTAGCGCCATTACTTTGCTAACAGCCACTCTGGCTCGAGGCCGCCTCCCTACGTTGGTGGCCCCGCCTCAGCCTTCCTCGAGCTCTGATATAAAAGGTGGGGCGGGAAACCGAAAACCGAATTCTCAGCTCCCGGCATTCCGTGTCGGCGGTGCTCCCCTTTGACCTTTTGCTCTCTTGCTACACATCCGGGATTCTGCTACAGTGAGGGGAAGATGGCGGTCGCGGCTGTGGTGGTTCCCGCAGAGTGGATAAAGAACTGGGAGAAATCAGGGAGAGGAGAATTGTGAGTATCCAGGCGGGAGACATGCGCGGGTCTAGGCCAGGCCAGGATGCCAGGCACCCTCTTCTCTAGGACTAGAGCCTGGTGGTTTGTGTGTGTGTGTGTGTGTGTGTGTGTGGGGGGGGTGATGATGTGCCCCTTCCCCCACCCAGGCGGCTGGTGTGGATGGTTGTCTAGGAGTTTTGAACTCTGGGTGGAGGGATGCTCGTCGCCGCTGTAGATCTCCTACCTTCCCTGGCTTCTCGGAAGTCCCTATTTCCCGCGGCAGCCAGGCTTTCTTTAGACTGTCATCGGAACTGTTTCGCCCTCGCGGGTCCCCTCTTCGCTTGAGCTCACTTGGCTCCTTTCTCCTTCCGCGGCAGTCGGGGGAGGTGGTGATCTTTAGTGGTCCAGACTCGCCCATCTTCCTCCGACCTATCGCATTCCTCTGTGCTCGTCCGAGCCCGCAGTTTGGAACCTGGAGCCTCGGAGGTCCTGAGCGGGCGGACTGTCCCAGACGCGCTGCGCTCCCCCTGCGCGGTGGGAGCCCCATTAGGCACGTCCGCTTCCCCGGGGAGCGGACTCTCGGATGTAGACCCGGCCTTGTGCTCTGCAGTGTCACAGGGACCCGCCGCTTTCCTCGAGGACCTCCTGGCATGTCTTTGCGACCTCTGGTTTTTCTTTTTTCGAGCCTTGATCAGGTTGGCTTCAACTTTCGTCATTAAATGCTTGCTAAACCTCATTTTTGTCCTGGGACCGCAAGTCATTCTGGCAACTTCCTAGGCTTGCCCAGTACATAGAACACCGCGTTTCCTTTAGCCATAAAACTTGATTCCACCACCCCCGCCCCCAGTAGCACAGAAAAGTGATTTACTGTATCCATGGTTTCTCACCCAAATTTTAAGTTCTCTTGCTCTCGCCTCTGTCCCTTCCCTGGGGAGAAAGCGTGTTTAAGTAGCAGCAGAGACCAGAGATTTAAAAACACCTGGACTTGCTTTTAATTCCCATCTCCTAATTGCTGCAGCAGCTCTAGCCGAGCCCTTGAGGAGCTTGACGCTCTCTTTAGTTCATTTTGTCGTTGTCGCCCCCTTCCCCTCCAAGCAGTAACCACTGCCAGTGCGAAAGGCAGAGGAATGAAGCTTCAGGACTTTGTTTCTTGGAACATGTTGCTGGCTCTGCGTGTAATATTGCCAGCCTAGATGGCCAACTGTTCTCCCCCCTCCTCCAAGCACATGGCTTCGCTGAGCCTTAACGCTGGGGAACCCCAGAATTGGATTGCCTTGAGTAAGCAGCCTTTGTAGCAACTTAAGTGGCTGGTGACCTTGGTTAAATCTAACCACTTTGACTGTTTCTCCTTGAGTAAATTGGGAATAATCTCCATTGAGAAGAGTGTTGTGAAGACGAAATGATAATCCTTGTAAAGCACTTGGCCAACAGTGAGTGCTCTAGTGAAAGCTATTAATAGTAATATTATTGTTCCGACCTATAGATATATCAACTTTCCAGGGCGGCTCTTGCATTTAAGGGCTGTAGCGCTCAAGTTCTCAATTGCCAGTAGTCTTTGACTTTCATGTGCATATTTGCTTCTGGTCTGTTGAATTTAGAGAGCTGTGTGGAGCCTCTGGCAGTTCGAATCCACTAGCGTCTCCACAGTAGAAATATGGGCCATCTCCTCCCATGTGGTTTTCAGCCTCTGAAAATCCCCATAGGGCCAGCTTGGGCCTTGAGAATGAAGAGTAGAGACTATGTTTCTTTTTACTCTGCCTTTTCCTTCTCCTTCTCCTTCTTCCTTTTTTTTTTTTTTTTAAATATACGGTTTATTTCCTAAAGGGTATGTTCCTCAAGGTTTGTGTTCATAGACAAACTGAAAAACCGACCAGGAGGCTCGCTAATTTACCGGGACAGGACATTTCTTGCCTGGGGGGAAGCTGTGCTGCAAGGTGCTGGGGGCCAACCAGAATTTTCCAATCTGCCTTTTCATTCTTGCAATGTCTCAGGCACATGTATTGGGTGCATATTGGTTTATTAACGAATAAACCAAAACCAAACCCTCTGCTGTGGATTCCAAGTCCAGGGTGACTCTGCATTGGGTTTGTGAGGCTGTAAAACTTTATGCCTCCACTTCCTCTCCCACACCAGTGGTGGGTTCAAACTACTACATGTTTGGTTGGTAACAGAAAGGTTGGAACCGTTATTAGTGAATTCATTGACTCACTTTTTGCAGTCAAGTCTGAATTGACTCCTAGCTGACCCTCCAGCAAGTTTTTGTGTAAATTGCATGGGAAGAGAATACTCATCTTTTTCCAGTGCAGAAGCGCTAGTGAATTCTAACTGCCAGAGGGGCACCAACTTTGTGTTACCAAGGCAACTCTTTAGAGACAAGGCCACTAGTGAGTACTCTGTTATTAGTGAACAGAGAAATCTGTTTGATAAACTGTCATTTTTCAAGGTTTAGGAATGTTTTCCAAATTTTATACAGCGAGTCAGTAATTTGCTGTTAAGTCCTCTGTATTCATGTAAGACAGCATGGGAAGTTACCAAACTATTATTATCTTTATTAAATTTGGATAAGCCAAAAGACTGATAAATCACCTCCTTGTTATTTTTTTCCTCTTTGAATGTTAACTCAGTTACCTAGGTGCTGTCAACCTTGGAGATTGCTCAGCTTTCTCCTTCTTGCTAATGTTTTCAACAGTTTAACAGTTCTTGCTTCCACTTTACAATGCATGGTTTTAGGATTAAAAAGTGTAATTAAGAACCTTCTGTTTGGCTTCTAATTGTCAGTAGTTGGGGGAAACAAGATAATGTTGGAGGTTGAAATACCTAGCAAAAAAAGAATTTTGAATTCACCTTGTGTGATCCATGATACCCATGATAGTACCTAAGATTGAAGAGCTTCTCAAAAAGCTTAAGGCTACATATATGTAGTGTGGCTTGTGGAATGTAGTTTAAATTATAGCAGATCTAAATTGGTTTTATGATTGTATTCTGTTGAATGAAGATATTTTGAAGTGGCTTAACAGTGGAAATTTTGTATAGTCAAATCTATGCCATCCAGTTCATAAATTTTCATTTCTTTGTTCCCTGCCCTTATAAGATTTATATTGCATTCACCCCAGTTTGAGAAGGTGTGGAAGCATGGTTGGGATGGTAACTGAAAGCCACCAGCTGCTTCTCAGGAGAAAAGATGAACCAATGTGTTCTCATAAAGATTTACAGTCTCAGAAACCTTATTTCCTTTGGGCTTACTGTGAGTTGGAATTGAGTCAATGGATTTATAGCTTTAAAGATAAATGTAAGCATTCTCGTTCCATTAGACACAACAAATGTTGGTATAAAAATATTTTTAAAAAGACTTCCTTTTGTCTGAAAACAACTTATTTTAAGTGTGAAAAAGCAAATGGATATGATAAAATGAAGGTAATGTGCACCAAGTTATGAGTGAATCCATTTATAATTTTGGGCGTTAGAATAATATCAAGGGAGGGAGCTCTGGTGGCCTCATGGTAGAGTTGTGCTGCCCGCCCAAATACATGCAGTTGCACTGGCGCTCTGAAGGAGAAAGGTGAGCAATCTCCCTTGTGATTTTTCAGTCTCTAAAAACCTGCTGGAGGGTCAGCCTATCGAACCTAACAGCAGATAACAACAGAGTAGTACCAATATTAAAATTGTGTCTTTGGTGGATCTTTCCCTTTTAAGGAGGTAAGTTAGATGAGTTTAAACATGACTGAAAATGAACCTTAAAAAAGATAGAATGAAGTTCATGTTACTGTTCTTCATTTCTTACCAGTTACTTCCTAGTATCACACAAGTCTGCATTCTGGGAGCTGTAGTTAACATCATCATCATAGAATTAAAGGCAACATTTAAGACACGGGTATCTAAAAATCATCAAAGATGGGCAAATTCTTATTAGTACCCTATAAAAAGCCTTTTAGGTGGAAGATCTTCACTTGGGAATATCGGGTTTTGTACTTATCAAAAGGTACTTGAGCTTATCAAAAGGTACTTGAGAGAATCGAAGCTTTGAAAAATAGGTTAAGTACCTAACAAAAGGTACTTAAGAGATTTAAAACTGTATTTTCTCTAGCTGCATAGACCACTACATACCCATTTTTTCTCAGAGAGATTGATTTTAATAATAAACCACACAGGATGAAATTATACATTTTTCTCTGGTAGATTCAGGCCATCCTTTTGGTTTGGCTTGACAGTGCAACTCTGCTCACTAGGCCACCAGAGCTCCCTAATAAATTATGGAATCATCTTCACATGGTAGTAGAAAAGCTAAAGAGGACTACCAAAATGTAATTAAGTGTCTTTTTCTGTAATAATTTAGATCTAATCTTAAAAATTTCACAATGCAAACCCTTTTTAATTCTGCAACATGTGTAAGTTATGGACTTAATCACTTTAATTTTTGAGTTAAGAGCTTTAGAGTCTTTCCAGTTTTATGTTAGCATAGGACTTGCCTTGATTAAGCAGATAAATGTGTATGCACTGGTAGATCCGGTAGAGAATTCTGTTTTTAGTAGAAATCATTAACATAGTGAGCTCACTACTTTTTTGTTACAGGGAAACTTAATGGAAAACTTAATGTTCCATGCTCTTAATCTGAAGATACAGCCTCATATGTTTTCTTTAGTTTAGTATTGAAACAGGGAGCTTTGGTGGCCTAGAGGTAAGAAGCTGCGCTACAATCCCAAAGGCACATAGTTCCAATCCACCAGCTGCTCTGTGTGAGAAGTATGGGCAGTCTCCTGTGTAACCTCCGAAAACCTGCTGGAGGGTCAGCTAGAGTTGATTCCAATTTGACAACACGCAGCAACAGTTTTTAAATACATACTTCTATTTGTTGAATATCATCAGTCTGAATAATTTCTTTAAAAAAGTGTAATTCAAGTAGAATTTTTTGTAAGAGTATTATTAATTATTCTACTGAAGATTATCCAAAAACGATGAGAACAGCACATAGCAGAGAATTGCCAGAAGTCCAGGCTGGGTTTAGAAGGGGTCGTGGTACTAGGGATATTGTTGCTGATGTTAGATGGATCTTGGCTGAAAGCAAGGAATACCAGAAGAATGTCTATCTGTGTTTCATTGATTATGCAAAGGCATTTGACTGTGTGGATCATAACAAACTGTGGCTGACTCTGAGAAGAATGGGAATCCCAGAACATTTAATTGTGCTGATGCGAAACCTATACTTGGACCAAGAGGCAGTAGTCAGAACAGAGCAGGGTAACACTGCATGGTTCAAAATAGGGAAGGGTGTACGCCAGGGATGCATCCTGTCTCCATACCTTTTCAACATGTATGCAGAGCAGATTATCCGAGAGGCTGGGCTCTATGAGGAGAATTGTGGCATCAGGATTGGTGGAAGATCTATTAACAATCTGCATTATGCAGATGACACAACCCTGCTTGCTGAAACTGAGGAGGACCTCATGCACTTGCTGCAAAGGGTCAAGGACTGCAGCCTTCAGTATGGACTGAGGCTCAGTGTCAAGAAGACAAAGATTCTCACCACTGGATCAATTGGCAGCGTCAGGATGGATGGTGAAGAGATTGAGATTGTTCACAGCTTCGGTTTGCTCGGCTCCACAGTCAACACTCTTGGCACCAGCAGTCAGGAAATCAAAAAGCGTATCGCGATGGGAACGGTGTCTCTCTGGAGACTAAGGTGCGCCTGATACAGGCCATGGTCTTTGCAATCGCTTGTTATGCATCAGACAATGACTAGGGAGGACAGAAGGAGAGTTGATGCCTTTGAGCTGTGGTGCTGGAGAAGAGTACTGAATGTACCATGGACTGCCAGGAAAACAAACAGATTCATCTTGGAGAGGATTAAACCAAGCTACTCCTTGGAGGCAAGGATTCTGGGGCTTCGTCTGACATACTTTGGACATGTTGCCAGGAGGCACGGTTGGAGAGGGATATCATGCTTGGGAGGGTGGAGGGACAGCGCTGGAGGGGAAGACCCTCTATGAGATGGATTGCTTCGGTGACTGGGGTAATCGGGATGGGTGTGTCAGAGGCAGTGCGGTTGGCACAGGATAGAGCAGGGTTTAGGGCTATTGTGCATAGGGTCGCTATGAGTTGCAAACAATTCGATGGCACATAACAACAACAACAACAAATTATTAATTATTGGTAGTGGAAAAAAGTTTTAAACTTTAGTTATTTAATGTTTTGGCCACTGTTTTTCTTTTGCTACTAAATGATTTTAAATATGACAAAGCTTACCTAAATAAATCCTAGTGTATTTAGTGTATGTAATAAATGTCTGATTATAAATTTTAGAAGGGAATTATATTTTTTAAATACATATTTTTAGAGAGCGATATCAGCAAATAATTATTCAAAGAAATTTTAATCTTGGTAGTTCAAGAATCGCCCTTCCCAAAAGATGTTTTAAATTCAGTCTAGGTTTTATTAAAAAGTCTTTTGTTATTTTAGCCTGAGTCTTCAAACATTTATAATTTAATTTTTCATTTTGGCCCATGTTCACAAATTAAATATAAGCTTTGGTCTGCTTTTCTTTTAAGAGAAATGCATTCTTCAAAGAGTTAAAGGAATATCTAGGTTGGTTTTTTTTTGTTAAAAATTTAAAATATTCTATAATGCATATAAACATTGAGGTAGAGTGAATGCTGTTAATGTTTTTGTGCCTATTCCTACTGTACATAGGAACTTTTCTTGCCTTAAACGCTTCCTGTTCTATTTCCTTATAAGTGCTTATTTTTACTAGGTAAAACTACTTTGTCTTGATACTCATTTTTGTGGTCTTGGTCTCTGTTCTAATGTTGAAAATAAAGGCAGCACTTTGCTTAACCAATTTTAGCCATTTTTATTGTTTTTAAACCAGCTTTGAAATGTTGAACGTAATCAAGTAGTTCAGTCTTGTGCTGTGCTACATTTTTACCGGAAACTAGGAGCAAGTAAGGTAAATGCTAAATATTCTTGTTAAGTATTCACGAAATAACTAAAGATTTTGGAAGAATTTAAGACATTTTACCCAGTTTAAGTTTCACAGATCTTTGAAAGAGAGTAGGTTCAGTTCTTGTTCTCATGAACAAGAACTATGACAGCAGCACCACATTATAACAAAAATGTTTTAAATGTGGGGAAATGGTAAATGGAATTATTTGGAGGTCATTGTTGTTAAGTGGCGTCGAGTCATAGGTTGACTCATAGCGACCCTATGAACGAAAGTCCTCCACACTTGGCATGCGTGACTTTCATCCTTTCTCCAGGTTCATAGGGTTTCCAGAGGCAAGCTATTTATGGAAGTGGATGCTATTCCTGCTTTCAAGCTTGTTTTAATCGAGGAGCTCCACCCAACACTGTCCTCCATGGGTAACTTGTAGAGATCGTTAGGAAACTGAAATAATCATTTGAATTTGAACTAAGACATAAGAGTTGTATATTTTCCAGGTCAGGTAGTTAATTGTTTTGCTGTAATTTAGGATATTAAAAGTGTTTAATGGCTATAGTAAAACAAACACAACAGAATTATTTATTTAAGGATACTTGATCTTCTGTTATGGATTAGGGAGTGGGGCACAGATAAATCCACTAATTGGTGGAATATTCTTAGTGATTGGCTTAATTCCCTCCAACTAAGACCTGTTTTCTACAAGGGTAATGTAAATATGTATTATCCATGTGAAATGCTTTATGATAACCTATCAGTGACTCCCTACACACTTTCAACAGATCTTTGATAAGTAAATTAATAGTTCATGAGGACATTTTCACCTGCATACTGATGTATGTTTTATGGCCTTATGACTGACAAGATAGAATCAGCTTTCAATTCTTGGAATTACATAATGATGAGTGTACCACTAGATTAGTTAGGGGGTTAGAATACTAGTGCAACTTTTTTTTTTTTTTTAAATAATTTTAATGAGCATTTACAGAGATAACATTCTAGTATGGTCATTAGGGCAAGGGTTGAGAGAATAGAAAGTTAATTAATAGATAATAATAATATTAGTTGACCTACAACCAGGAGAAGATAAAATAGATGAATGGGACCTTCTAAGAATCAAATCCCTATGCACATCCAAAAACTTCTCCAACAGGGTAAAAAGGGAAGCCACAGACTGGGAAAAAGTATTTGTTAATGACATGTCAGATAACGGACTTATATCTAGAATTTATAAAATACTTGAGCACCAGAACAATATAAAGGTAAATAGCCCAATTGAAAAATGGGCACAGGATATGAACAGACACTTCAAACACATGAAGAAATGTTCAAAAATCCCTAGCTCTAAGAGACATGCAAATCAAAACAACTATGGGATATCATCTCACCCCAGTCAGAATAGCAAAATTTAACAGAACAGCAAGCAACAAATGCTGGTTAGGTTGTAGAGAAACTGGAACCCTTATTCACTGTTGGTGGAAGTGTAAAATGGTGCAACCACTGTGGAAGGCCGTATGGCGTGTTCTCAAAAAGTTGCAAATATAGATACCATTTGACCCAGCAATTCCACTACTGGGAATATACCCAAAAGAGACCATAACTGACATCCAGGCAGATAGATGCGCACCCATGTTTATCAAGGCTGGCAATAGGCCCAGTGGTGAGAATCCTTGTTTTCTTGATGTTGATCTTCAATCCATATTGAAGACCGCAGTCCTTGACCTTCTGCCCCAAATGCTTCAGGTCCTCCTCAACTTCAATCATCTGCATAACACAGTCTGATTTAATGGTGGAAGCTCTGCTGAAACCTTTGCAGAATCATAAAACCAAAATCAAACCTTCTGCCTCTGAGTTCATATCAACTGAACGGGAGAACAGCTGATCAGTCCCATAGAGTTTTCATTGCTGCAATCTCTACAGAAGCAGTTTTAAAAGGTTACATATTTTTATTGGATTGCATACATTTATATACATTGTATTTCTTTTATGTACATTTTGTTTTATATGATCTTTCATTTACATTGTATTTCATTTATGTGTATTGTGAAGGTCCCCCCCCCCCTTTTAAAGCCATTAGGTTGCAGCTATCAACATTAACTCACAGCATGGATAAACTGGTAAATCTTTTTTTCCTTCAGAATGGCTGGTAGGTTTAAATTGTAGAATTTTTAGTTAGCTTTGAATGTTTAACAACCATTGCAGCAGCAGAGCTGCTCCTCTACCATCATAAGATTCTCAGCTGGGTGTTAGCTGCAAATGTGTATTGATTGTGAATCAAGCCTGGGTCTTTCTCTTGGAAGAGAGAATGCTGCTCCCACTGACCTACCAACCACCTGATCCACAACCAACCATGGAGGTGATACAGGACTGGGTATAGTTTCCTTTCTTTGTACATGAAGTTGTCAAGACTTGGGATTTGACTCCATGGCAGTTAACATCTGTGTTTGAGCCCATCATTGTTTTGTATGTGTTACACATATCTTCTTTGGCCTGCCTTTCCCCTCATGTAACAAAGACTTAATAAACAGATTTTTTTTTACTCATTGTTGCACATTTTCCTCCCTCCCCCCTCAGTCCACTTTCAGTGCCCTCTTTTAATACATATAATGCCTAATCATAAATCCTTTTCGACAATTCTTTCCCTTATCTCTCTTAATGTAGTGTTCATTATCTATCCACTCTTCTCATTCTCTTTACCTGCCACCTTGTCTACCCTATTTTAGAACAGTGGTGTTAAGCAGTGTTTCAGAAATTATTTTAATATAGTTAAAGTTATCGGTATTTCCCTTTTAGTACTTTTGTGTTTGAGAAGTCTTCTGATTTTAAAAGAATTAATTTTCCTTTAATCTTCTGGAAACTATTATTTTGTTTTTATTTTTTGCGTCTTACCTACCAGTAGGGAGCTCTGTGGCCTAATGGCTAAGAAGTTGTACTGCCCATGCAGAGGCAGGTGGTTTGAATCCATCAGCTGCTCTGCTGGGGAAAAAGATGGGCAGTCTCCTCTCATGCGATTGTAGCCTCTGAAAACCTACTGGATGGTCAGCTATGAGTTTATCGAGTTATCTGTCTAGTATTGATTTTTGTGTGTACTTTTGAGGGATTTGTAATGTTTTTGTTCACACATATGAACATTTAGCCTCACAAAGATAAATACTTGGCATAATATTGTTGAGTCTTTCCAACACATAGCAGTCCTATTTATGGAAAACAGCCCAAGGCACTGCCTTATTTTGTGCCATACACACAGCCATTGGTATGCTTGCACTCATTGTTGTTGCCACTGTGCCAGTCCATTTTGTTGAGAGTTTCCCCCCCTCTCTTGCTGATCTTCTGTGTTTCCAAGCATGATGCCTTGGTCCAGATAGCATCCCCAAAATATGGGCAGTGAAGTTTCACTGTTCTTGCTTCTAAGGAAGCAAGCACACTGGCTATACTTTTTCCAAGACAGATTTGTTTGTTCTTTGAGCAGTCCATGGTATATTCAGTGCTCTTCATCAGTATCACAATTCAAAGCCATCAGTAATTCTTTGTCTTCCTTATTCATTGTCTGACTTTTACACACATATAAAACAGTTGAAAATACCATTTTCAGTGTTTCCCTCCTTTCCAAAATAGAGCAGGAGCCGTTACTCCCTGTTCCGCTCCAGCCCTTGGGAACCTCTGTTCTCCTCTCTCTTTTCTCTATTGAGAGAATAATATTAAATGATAAAATAAAAACACCACAGTTGAAAATACCAAGTGATATTACTTTGTAATACTTGAAAGAAATATTTTTCAGCAGATTTACTCAGTGCAGTATCTGGTTTGACTTCTTAACTGCTGTTTCCATGAAGTTGATTGTGGGTCTGAACAAATGAAGGATCCAAAATAAAATTTTGACCACTTCAGTCATTTTTGTTTATCATGTTGTTGATAGGTTTTATTTGATCTTTATCAGTAGATGCTTCAAGTTCTCTTTTAGCCAGCAAAGTTAGATCACTGCCCTTGCTGAAGGGAAAAGAGTTAACTGCTTTTTAAGTAATTATGAGTATTTTTTGATTGTTGTTAGTTGTCATCAAGTCAAGTATGACTTATAATGACCTTATGAATGGCAGATCTGAACCTGTGTCATCCTCATCATCTTTGACACACTTTGCGGTGTCAGTCCATGTCATTGAGAGTCTTCCTTTCTTTCACTGACTCTCCGTCTTTTCAAGTATGATGTCCTTTCCTAAGGAATAGCTTCTCTTAGCAACCCCAGTATTGTAAGATGAAACATTCATGAATTTTGGTTTCTACCAAAGATCAGTAGTAACTTACTGCTTTTGAGTTGTAACTATTCATTGCTGATCTTCCAGTGGATTATTAAATTCACTGTGCCAATCCATCTTGTGGGTCTTCCTCTCTTTTTGATGACCTTCTGCCTTTCCCAGCATGATATTCTTTTCCAGGGATTTACCACTCTTTACAACACGCCACCTCTAAGGAATATTCTGGTTGTACTTCCTCCGAGGTAGACTTGTTTGCTCTTTTGCCAGTCTGCGGGATAGTCTGTACTCTTCTCCAGTACTACAACTCAAAAGCATTGATTCTTCTAATTCATTGTCCAAATTTAAGATGCATAGAAAGGTTGTAAAGAACCATGGTGCATCTCTTTAGTCTTTAAACAGACATACTTGCTCTTTAGAACTTAGAGAAGTCATTGAAAGCAGCTTTCTCCATTGCAACACATCTTTTGATTTCTTGACTACTGCTACCAAAAGTGTTGATTTGGGATCCAAGTTAAAATGACATTGTTAACAACTTCAATCTTTACTCCATTTGTAATGATGATACCTATTAGTCCAGTGATGAAGACTTTTGTTGTCTTGAAGTTGACATGCAATCCACATTGAAGGCTGTATTGATATTCTGCAGCAAGTTCAAGTCGTCTTCATTTTGCAAGTAGAGTTGTATCGTCTACATTACACAGGTTGTTGATGAATCTTCTTCCAATCCTGATTTCACATACTTCATAGAGTCCAACCTCTCTAATGATTTGCTTAATATACAGATTGAGTAGGTATGGAGAAGTGATATAACCCTGATAGCACATCTTTTCTGATTTTAAACCATGGCAGTGTTCCCTTGCTCCATCTAGACACAGATTCTTGGTCTAGGTGTAGGTTTCATTGAGCACAATGAAATGTTCTGGGATTCTCACTCTTCTCAGTGGTAAATATAATTTGTTATGATCCACAAGTCAAATACCTTTGCATGGCTAATAAAACATGGGTAAACATACTTTTTTATATTCTCTGCTTTCAGCCAGGATCCATCTGACTTCAGAATGGTCATCTCTAAATTATCTGTAATATATATTCCCCCAAATAAGTTTTATCTGTGGTTTGTTGGATTCAGGGATGGATTCATGGATACAGAAGGCCAACTTGATTGACATACTTCATTATATAACATCAAAAACCACATTTAAAACCATTATCACGGAACTAAACAAGCATATCTTTATCAATTAGCAAACAGGCCCAGGCGGCAGATGCAGTTTTTAAAAAATTGAAATTTTTCTTTGAAAGCTTAAATTTTTATCACTGGAAACAATACTTTGATTTGGTTCCCTTGTAGTGACAGGCTCACTTGTTTCAGTTTTTTAAAAAAAAATGTCTTATCAATGACCCAAGCAAATTACCAGTTTGTCAGTTCTTAAAGTAAAAATGGTATTCCGTGAAAAAAAAAATGGGTTAGTTCAGCTCATCGTTTCAGCAGTCACAAATGCTTTTCCTTGAGGTGACAATATTTTTGATGTGTGGTAGAAATCTCTTACACTTACCTTCTATTTTGTCACATCGAATAGTGAAATGTACGTTCTTAAAAATAGTTTCAATTAATAAATAATAAAAAGGATTTAAAAAATTAATCCTTTTTCAGTTTTAAGAAATAACATTGTTTTAAATGTAGGACATTACATTTATAAAACTTAGAGTACCCACAAAGAAAATAAATACTTTTGCTAACCAAAATGACGAAAATAGACTCATAATCCCAAACAAGCAGTAATTCATAAAACAGGGAAAAATCTATTTCTGAGTTGTGTCAAGAAATAAAAGAGGGAAAAATCTGTTTCTTCAGTTGTGTCAAGAAGTCTGGTTACATTATGAAAGGCAGAATGAATGCTCAATTTTCTCTTTTTTACAAATTTAAAAAGTAGTAAATTTGCTCAGTACAATTTTCTCTTGTTGACTAATTCAGTGTTTTAGTTTGGTTTTACTGTCACATTAATGGATTTAAACATATCTGATGCGTTTCTAATTCTTTTTAATTTATATAATTTGCTTTGTAAGAATGCTCTAGTCTTAGGCTCAAAAGTTAATACAGATTATTTCTGTTTTATTCTAGCTTGCATTTATGTCGGGTCCTAAGTGAAAATAAAAGCCACGATAGTTCAACTTACAGAGGTAAGATTTAAAAATATAGCTATTGTGTTTAGCTTGATTAAAAATTAATAAATATAAATTTGTTTAGATGAAAAACAAATATAAAGTAGTTCATATTATATAAAACTTCAATATTTGACTATATGGTCAGGATTAAAATTATGATTATGCTAAAATTATATTACTTAACTTGCATTATAGTTGTGACAACACTTATGTTTAGCTAAATTTCAACAGTTGCTGCCTGTATTAAAAATTACACAGGGTAGCTATCAATCGTAAACAGAAAAGAAAAACTAGCAATATACTGATCTTGTTTGCACTAGAATATTTCCAGAACCTGAGGTTCAGTGTTTTTCCTAAAGCTGGTTATGTTTAGTTGGTATCTGGGGATCTTATTAAAGCAGTTGTCATGGAAAACATTTAAAGGAAAGATGTTGTTTACAGCACATTACAAATATGATTTAAATGTTATATATTGAGCAGGATTTACATTCAGCTTAGTTTAAAAAGGATTTTACCATTTACCATTCATTAATTTAAAATTTAGCATATGGATTTGGAAAAAAGGGAGGTTAAAGATTAAGTATAATTATGTTTAGCACATTTGAATAGTTTTCATATGTAGCTTTCCTTGAGGATATAGCACATAACTTTTCAATTTGAAAAGTAGGGGTTTTTAGGATTGCAGTGCAGCTTCTTGCCACTAGGCCCCCAGAGGTCCCTTAAAAGTAGGGGCTTTTAAATAACTGATACTCTGTTTTAAACCAAACATTACTAGGTAACATTTATTGTAATTACTTAAATTATACTTTTATTAATTGAAGATTAAGAACAGATTGTTTTCCTGAAGATAAGTTTCTTTTTTCTTTTAGTAGGAATTTAATATCACCTTTGAGAAGTTAGGCTTTTTAAAGATATTATTTTGGAAAGCATTTTTTTTTAACAACAAAATGAAAAGCAATCTTTTCTGCCATTTGGGTAAGACTTCTTTTGAGAATAAATATCCCCAACTACCAAAGATAATTTCTTACAAATTGTGCTTATGAAATTGTATGATCATTCATAAAGATGTCTAAGGTTATTATAATGCTTTCAGAGAAACCAAAAAAAGATCTCTAATGGCCTAATGGAAAGAGAGCTTCACTGCTGGCCTAAAGGTATGCAGTTAGAATCTACCAGCTGTGCTACAAGGGAAAAAAATGCAATTTCTCCCATGCAATTTACAGCCTCTAAAATCCTGCTGGAGGGTCAGCTCTGAGTCATGTCTGACTCAGCAACAGTGAACATGAACAAAAACATAACGCCTTATTGTTTGAGTAAGTCAGGCAATCGCCAGAAATGTAAGAAAAAAAAATATTTTGATACTTAAGTTTGCGCTTCCTTCCCCATGTTTAAGACACTTTCTTAACTATTTAGTTTACTTTTATATTGTTACTCTTTGAGGCCTTGTGTTCAAATATGGGGAAAAAGAAAAGCTAAATAGCAAAACATAGGATCAGTATTCTTCTCATTTTTAATGAGATTCTGGGAATCTTGAGAATTAGTTTTTTTGTTATTTTGCCCAGTTCTGATTAACATATGAAGCAAAAGATGGGCACAAGTTTATTAGAGATTGTGAAGATGGCACAGAATAAAGCAAGGTTTTAATCTGTTGTTCATAGGGTCTCTATCCTAACAACAGCAGCAGCAGCATGGCTTCCTTGCTGAATTACCAGTGTTCCCTTTTTCTTGCTCATGTCTGCATCCTCGCCACACCCTTTGCTTGATATCTGCTAATAATCAGGCTTTTATCTGTGAGCTCCAGTTGATTGTCCATTAGGAAAAAAAGTCATTATTAGAGAATTTCCTTTGTTTTGTCTTAAAGGGTTGAATTTAGATATGTTTTTTCTGCCCTTTTTCATTCTGCCCCTCCTTTAGCAGTTTCATTTTAGACAGGCAGTATTCCTGTTTCTGTGGATTAAATGCATTAGGAATTCTTAACCTCAGATTTTTAAATGGACATATAAAAACCTGTGAATTAGGGACTTTTCTCCCCCACTCCTACTTTGTGGATTGCAGTGTGACTATTTTGTATGTCATTTAGTGTCAGCAAAATAAGCCTGACTATTTGTTCTCTATTTTAATCTTCTTCTGTGATTAAGATTAGAAGAATTCCCTCAGCCCCAGAGAGAACATATTCTTATGGGAATTTAGGTTATACTGATTAACTGTTTTGTCCTTGTAAAAAATGATTGGTAGGGTTTTTTTTTTTAAAAAAAAATACAGGCAGGCTTTAGTTATCTGGGTAATTTTAAATAACTATTTTTTCATTGAATGTATTTTAATCAGTAGAAATGGGAAGCATGAAATTAATCTCATATTCTTACCAATAGAGCTTTTCTTTTGCATTGTGGTTTATGTGTCTGTGTATGTATGAATGTATATATAAAATACTATTTATAATAATTAAGACATAGTCTTGAGAAAGAATGACTTCTTCACAGGGAATTGGGATAATCTAGCATAATTTTAGCAAATGATTAATGTTTATTAAACCCATTTATTGAAATTTCGTTGTGAAATAACACATTTTAAAATATTTTTGTTAGTTGAGAGATTAATATAAATTTCAATTTTTATGGTTTTTTTTTTTGTGATTAGTGAGTGGTCCCACTAGGGAAGATTTAAAAAAAATACTTGATTTAATTTACTTGTATTTTCCTCAAGGATTTGGTTTGTTTTACAGTAGTGATATTAGAGCTACTTATTTTTTTACTTTTAATGAGAAGAAGGAAGTGGAGTTTTCTTTTCACCCCTTCGTTTACTTCCCAAAATAAAAGATCCTCTTCAGGAAAAGTAGATAAAGTATTAAGTGCATGGAGGTACTTGTGGAAAGTAAGTTCCCTCCCTCCAAATAGAATTACCATTTGTGTGTATGTGTGTATATTTTTCAATTTGAATGCTGATGGAAAAAGAGATTTAGATATGGGGAAAATTTCTCTTCATAGCATATTGAAATAACTTAAGTTTTATTATATTTGTGACTGATATTATAGTTTTGGTATTGAATTAGCTAAAATCTGAATAAATTTGGGGGAAATATTAACTCTGCTATTGATGAAAATAATTTATATCTGCTTGCTTGAGTTTTATGTTTTAATTAAATAACTATAGATTCTTAAGCTGCATTAAAGAAGGGTTTTTAATAGTATGTCAATTTTAAATGATGTGTACTGTGACTGTAGATATGTAAAAGTTGAAAATGGTGGGAAAAGACTGGAAGGAAGTACTGTAGTAGATATACTGTAGTTGAGGATTGTGGTTGGCTTTTTCCTTTAATCTTATTTCCTGTGAATAAATTACCTTCGAGTCTGGCACGACTCATAGAGACCCTGTGAACAAAAGGCTTGAATCCCCTCTACAACTTTTATCAAAGTTCATAGGGTTTCCAGAGGCATGTTATTTAAGGAAGTGGATACCACTCCTGCTTCCAATTTCTGTGAATATACAAGAGAAAAAATATGCTGGATAAAATAATTGATTATTGATATCTGTAATAATTTTGAAAAGTGGGAAACAGATTGTCTTCCAAAGCTTGTACCTTTTAATAAAATGTTCTTTTATGTTCAACAGATTTTCAGCAAGCGCTGTATGAATTATCATATCATGTTATTAAGGGGAATCTAAAGCATGAACAAGCATCTAATGTTCTTAATGACATTAGTGTAAGTATATATATACACACATTGTTGTTACATTATTGCTTTTTGCCTTGAAATGTATAGGTTGCATTTCTTATTTCAGGAAATTATAATAGTGAATGTTTGAAGGTAATACTGCTAAGCCATTTCAACTAGACAGAAATAAAGTCTTTTTTTATTTGGTTGTGAGTAAAGCAGAAAATAATAGGCATGCTGGGAAGAATGAAGAAGTTGACAATACAATAGAATCAGGTAACCTTAAAGTAAAAATGCTTCCCTAAAGAAGGAGAGAACCGTTTAAAAGGATATATGATTATGTATTGTTGTTAAGACAGGAGTCCAGAATGAAGGCTGCACAGTGGAGTGGACTTGGGGAGAGGGATTGTATAACAATGAAAGACTATTTCTTTTACTTTTCAAAGAGAAGAGTGAATTTGGGGGTGGGGGTGGGCAGCGAGAAAAGTACAATGATGAATGAATGGAAATCCTAAGTCTCTGTAAACTTTCATTAAAATTAATTAAGAGGACCCCCCCCCCGCACCAAGTGTGCCCCTACTGTACACCCCTTTTCCTGGTTGTGCGAACCCTAGCCTTCCCCCTTGAATCAGCCGCTGGAGGATTTGTTTATGGTTAGATTCGCGGCCTAGTGGGCCGTGCCAGAGCCGGGGCCTCGATTTGGGAGCGTGGCCGGGGCGGGGCTTGGGGCAGCCGAAGGGGGGGGCATGCGGCTGGAGCCTGACAGGGGGAAGAGCGAGAAAGAGCGCGAGCGAGCGAGGCCTGGGCTCTGCCCGAGTATTCTACCTTGTAAATACTGTTATTTGTATATACTGTAAATAATGACATCAGTGGGCACTAACCGAGCCCGGGGAAACTGTGAACAACCTCAAAACCAAAACCAGACACAGCACAAGCAGCGACCACAGGCCACTGCAGAACAAATTCGACTTGCACAGATGATTTCAGACCATAATGATGTGGATTTTGAGGAGAAAGTGAAACAGTTGATTGATATCACAGGCAAGAACGCAAGAACCAAGATGAATGTGTGATAGCTTTGCATGACTGCAATGGAGATGTCAACAGAGCCATCAATGTACTTCTGGAAGGAAACCCAGACACGCATTCTTGGGAGATGGTTGGGAAGAAGAAGGGAGTCTCAGGACAGAAGGATGGTGCTCAGACGGAATCCAATGAGGAAGGCAAAGAAAATCGAGATCGAGACAGAGACTATAGTCGACGACGTGGTGGGCCACCACGACGGGGGAGAGGCGCCAGCCGTGGACGAGAGTTTCGAGGTCAGGAAAATGGATTGGATGGCACCAAGAGTGGAGGCCCTTCTGGTAGAGGCACAGAAAGAGGAAGAAGAGGCCGTGGCCGAGGCAGAGGTGGCTCTGGTAGACGAGGAGGAAGGTTTTCTGCTCAAGGAATGGGAACTTTTAAACCCAGCTGATTATGCAGAGCCAGCCAGTACTGATGAGAACTATGGCAATAGTAGTGGTAATACCTGGAACAACACTGGCCATTTTGAACCAGATGATGGAACAAGACTTGATTTCATTGGGGTTGAGGGGTCAAATTATCCCCGAGAATTTGAGACTGCTCCTGGTGCATGGAGGACTGCAACCGAAGAGTGGGGAACAGAAGATTGGAATGAAGATCTTTCTGAGACAAAGATATTCACTGCCTCTAATGTGTCTTCGGTGCCTCTGCCTGCGGAGAATGTGACAATCACCGCTGGTCAGAGAATTGACCTTGTTGTTCTGTTGGGAAAGACACCATCTTCCATAGAGAATGATTCATCCAATTTGGATCCATCTCAGGGTCCTTCTCTTGCCCAGCCTCTGGTGTTCAGTAACTCAAAGCAGAGTGCTTTGTCACAGCCTGCTTCAGGGAATACATTTTCTCATCACAGTATGGTGAGCATGTTAGGAAAAGGATTTGGTGATGTTGGTGAAGCTAAAGGTGGGAGCACCACAGGCTCCCAGTTCTTGGAGCAATTCAAGACTGCTCAGGCCCTGGCTCAGTTAGCTGCTCAGCATTCTCAGTCTGGAAACACCACCACCTCCTCTTGGGACATGGGCTCAACCACACAATCCTCGTCACTGGTGCAGTATGATTTGAAGAACCCAAATGATTCAACAGTGCACAGCCCATTTACAAAGCGCCAGGCCTTCACTCCATCTTCAACCATGATGGAGGTGTTCCTTCAGGAGAAGCCACCTGCTGTGGCCACCTCCACAGCTGCACCCCCACCTCCCTCTTCTCCTCTGCCAAGCAAACCCACCTCGGCTCCACAGATGTCTCCTGGATCTTCAGACAACCAGTCCTCCAGCCCGCAACCAGCTCAGCAGAAACTAAAACAGCAGAAGAAAAAAGCCTCTTTAACTTCTAAGATGCCTGTTCTGGCTGTGGAGATGCCTGCCTCAGCAGATATCTTAGGGCTAAACCTTCAGTTTGGGGCATTGCAATTTGGGTCAGAACCTGTCCTTTCTGATTATGAGTCTACTCCCACCACGAGCGCCTCTTCAAGCCAGGCTCCAAGCAGCCTATATACCAGCACGGCCAGTGAGTCTTCATCCACAGTTTCATCTAACCAGAGTCAGGAGTCTGGTTATCAGAGCGGCCCAATTCAGTCAACAACCTATACCTCCCAAAATAATGCTCAGGGCCCGCTATATGAACAGAGATCCACGCAGACTCGGCGGTACCCTAGCTCCATCTCTTCATCACCCCAAAAGGACCTGACTCAGGCAAAGAATGGTTTCAATTCTGTGCAGGCCATGCAGTTACAGACCACGCAATCCGTTGAAGGTGCTATGGGCTCTGCAGTGAAATCTGATTCACCTTCCACGTCTAACATCCCTCTTAATGAAACGGTATCTGCAGCATCCTTACTGACAACACCTAATCAACATTCATCCTCCTTGGGTGGCTTGAGCCACAGTGAGGAGTTTCCAAATACAACCACAACACAACATAGCAGCACGTTATCTACACAACAGAATACCCTTTCATCGTCAACATCTTCTGGGCGCACTTCGACATCCACTCTTCTGCACACAAGTGTGGAGAGTGAGGCAAATCTCCATTCTTCCTCCAGCACTTTCTCCACCACATCCAGCACAGTCTCTGCACCTCTCCCAGTGGTCAGTGTCTCCTCCAGTCTGAACAGTGGCAGTAGCCTGGGCCTCAGCTTAGGTAGCAACTCTACAGTCACAGCCTCAACTCGAAGCTCAGTTGCTACAACTTCAGGAAAAGCGCCTCCCAACCTTCCTCCTGGAGTCCCGCCATTGTTGCCTAATCCATATATTATGGCTCCTGGGCTTTTACATGCCTACCCGCCACAAGTATATGGTTATGATGACTTGCAGATGCTTCAGACAAGATTTCCTTTGGATTACTACAGCATCCCATTTCCTACACCCACCACTCCACTGACTGGGAGGGATGGTAGCCTGGCCAGCAACCCTTATTCTGGTGACCTCACAAAATTCGGCCGTGGGGATGCATCCTCCGCTGCCCCGGCCACAACCTTGGCCCAACCCCAACAAAATCAGACGCAGACTCACCACACCACGCAGCAGACATTCCTGAATCCGGCGCTGCCTCCTGGCTACAGTTACACCAGCCTGCCATACTACACAGGGGTCCCGGGCCTCCCCAGCACCTTCCAGTATGGGCCTGCTGTGTTTCCTGTGGCTCCTTCCTCTTCCAAGCAGCATGGTGTGAATGTCAGTGTGAATGCATCGGCCACTCCTTTCCAGCAGCCGAGTGGATATGGGTCTCACGGATATAACACTGGT
>NW_006399790.1:16658634-16682808 GCF_000299155.1 Elephantulus edwardii
AACATCAAAGAGAAAAAGGAATGTGGGGAGGTGCTGTTGCCTCCCAGTCCTGCAGCCCACCCCATGCCTCAGCTTCATGTCTGTCCCATTCCCATACCATCCTAACCCTGTTGTATGTATTATAGGATTTGTATTTCTTTTTCTTTTTTTTGTTCCTTTCCTCTTCCTCTTTCCCCTTCGCATTCAAGATTATGAAACTTTGCTGTGGGTCTTACCCTTCCTTCTCCTCCTGTTCACCCTGGTGGTGGTTAGGTGAAGTGGGAAAGGGGACCCTCCCAAATATATATCAGCCCAACAGCCCTAAGTCTCCTCCTTTATTATTAGGAAAACAACAACAACAACAAAAAAATGGCGTCATGAATATGAACAGCTTTGTCAGATGAATTAGTTGAAGTGTTTTTTTGGTTTTTGTTTTTGTACTGTGTCCTCAAATTTAATGGATTAATGTGTCTTGTATATATATAAAAAAACAAAAAAAACCTCTAAAAAATTAATTAAAAAAAAGGTTAATAAAAACAACAACAGCAAAGATGGCTAAACTGTTTTTTTCTCCCAGTATAGCATATCAAATTAATTTTCTTTTATTTGTACTTATGTTTGGAAATGAAATATATTTTAAAGATTGGGAATGAAATTATTTTAAATTGAAGTTTCACAACTCTGACATTTGACTTGCTACAAGTTTTCAGCTGTTGCCAGTTGGTTCTGGCAATAAGTAGATTTTGTTGTAATTTTTTTCTTTATATTATTGCTCATGTACATTGTGTTTTCGAAAATGGTTATTTTGTTTTCATTCTTTCATTTATTAGAAAATTAACTTAGATTCACTCTAGATACTTTTCACGATTGTTTTAGTATTTGAATTGGAAGATGTGCTTTACATTTAAGAGTGCCTATTATAAATCACCAGTTAAATTTGAACTTTTACACCTCATTTTTTTAAAAAGCATGTTCAACTCTAGTAGGCTAGTTTTTGAACTGATTTTCCTTTTTTTAAAAAAATACCTACTCACACGAGAACAGCTTTTATAATAAGTACATTGATGTGGGACCTAGTGCTTATAAAATCTTAAGTATTTTCCCTTTTACTGAAAGTGAATAGGTGAACTTTGTATGTGTGTGTATTCATTTTTTTTAGCTTCCCTTTCTCTTTGAGTCCTTGATGCTGTACTTACAGGTACTTCTGCAACTGACTGCCTTTCTTAAGCTTTCTCATAGTACTGTCATTCACTTAGTGCCAACAAGGCAGAACCAGCTCATTGATTGATCACTCGTCATTGGATTCCCAAGGCTGTAAGTCACGTGGGAGGAGATTGACCAGCTTTCTCCCTTAGAGATAATGGTGCTTTTGAACTGACAGAGACCCTTGGCCTTGGAGTTAGCAGCAAAACTCTCTAGGGACTGCGCCATCTGAATCTCTTCTAATAGTATATATATATACTGTTCCATGTTAGCCACAGAAACAAATCTTTTGTATCTCCTTGCAGCTACTAGGGTTTCCCCCCCTTGAGAATTATGCACCCTTCTACTAGTCCCTGAAAATAGGCTAACTTTAGGGGTGCTACAGTGCCAGAAAGCCCTGGTGGCACAGTGCCTAACGTGTCAGGCTACTAAAGCCAGAACTTGATGGTTCTAATCTATTAGCTACTCCACAGGAGAAAGATGGGGATTCTCCTTCCATAAGGATTTGTAGCCTGATCAGACCTTATTTATTTTCAACCTTGGGAACCCGGAGGAGGGTTACTAGGAATAGGACTTGGTAGCAGTGGATATAGTCCAGAAAACTACTGGTTACAATAATGAGATTTGATTTCCTTTTATTAGTTGAAAATTTTTTATGATTGGGAATTAGGGTGAGAAGTCAGGCAAAAAAAATCTAGAATAAATACTTAAGTTGTCATCTAGAAATTAAGGGAATATTTAATCAGCATCTCCAAAGACTACAAGTATTAATGAATAATTAGAAATATCTTTTATGGCATAGCAGTTTATAACTTCTGTTTTAAAAATTTCTATTCTTTGCTGTGTTTTTCTTTGTGTCTATGTGTAGACATATCAGTGTTGATCCAGTCATGAGTTATAGTTTTTAAAATTTTGAAAGCAAAATGTATTATTTTTTAACTGTGTTGCTTTAGGGTAGGTGTGTGGCAGTCAAATTTTCATAGTTCGCTCTCAACTTTACTAGGAAAAAAATTATTATTTCTTTATGTTCTTTAATATTTCCTGAGGTACTTATTTAGGTGTTTTAGGTTTTGTTTTTTTTTTTGTGGGTTTTTTTTTGTTTGGGTTTTTCTTTTTTCCTTTTTATCAGGCGTTTCCAAGCCAGGCATTGAAATTTTCTTATTTTCTCCATTTATATTTGCTCTGCTGGCTTAGCGGTGTGGAGTTGTGTTGCCAAACCAAAGCTCACAATTTAAATCCACCAGCTGCTCCATGGGAGAAAGATGGGCAGTCTCTTCCTGTTTGATTTACTGAATTTAAAAAACCTATTGGAGAGTCAGCCAAAGCACAAGGAAGAATTCAAGATGCCAAAGAGTTGAATAGAAGATTTCAAAAGGCAGCACGGGATGACAAAGTAAAATATTGCAATGAAATGTGCAAGGAGTTGGAGTCAGAAAATCAAAAGGGCCGATCTCACTCAGCATTTCTTAAGCTCAAGGAACTGAAGAACAAATTCAAACCTCGAGTTGCTATAATCAAGGATGCGTTTGACAGAATATTAAATGATCCAGGAAGTATTAAAAGAAGATGGAAAGAATAAACTGAATCACTGTATCGAAAGGAATTGGCAGACATAGAAGAATTTTCTGAAACAACATATGAGCAAGAGCCTATGGTGATGAAAGAAATTCAGGCTGCTTTGAAGGAAATGGCAAAAAATAAGACCCCAGGAATAGATGGTATACCAATTGACATATTTCAGTTAACAGATGCTGCCCTGGACGTGCTCACCAAGTTGTGCCAAGAAATCTGGAGAACGACCACTTGGTCGACTGATCGATATTTGTTCCTTTCCCAAAGAAAGGTGACCCAACAGAGTGTGGAAACTATAGAGCAATCTCATTGATTTCATATGCAAGCAAGATTCTACTAAAGATTATCCAAAAATGACTGGAACAGCACATCAGCTGAGAACTGCCGGAAGTCCAGGCTTGGTTTAGAAGGGGTCGTGGTACTAGGGATATTGTAGCTAATGTTAGATGGATCTTAGCTGAAAGCAGGGATTACCAGAGGAATAGTTATCTGTTTCATTGACTGTGCAAAGGTGTTTGACTGTGTGGATCATAACAAACTGTGGCTGACTCTGAGAAGAATGGGAATCCCAGAACATTTAATTGTGCTAATGCGAAACCTATACTTGGACCAAGAGGCAGTCATCAGAACAGAGCAGGGTAACACCACATGGTTCAAAATTGGGAAGGGTGCCCGCCAGGGATGCGTCCTATCTCCATACCTTTTCAACCTATATGCAGAACAGATTATCCTGAAGCCTGGGCTCTATGAAGAGGAATGTGAGGTCAAGATTGGTGGATGATCTGTCAAAAATCTGCGTTATGCAGATGACACAACCCTTCTTGCTGAAACTGAGGAGGACCTGAAGCACCTGCTGCAGAGGGTCAAGGACTGCAGCCTCCAATATGGATTGAGGCTCAATGTCAAGAAGACAAAGATTCTCACCACTGGACCAATTGGCAACATCAGGATGGATGGTGAAAAGATTCAGATTGTACACAGCTTTAGTTTGCTTGGCTCCACAGTCAACACTTGGCACCAGTAGCTAGGAAATTAAAAGGCGCATTGCCATGGGAAAGTCTGCTGTTAGGGACCTCTCCAAAGTACTGAAGAGCAATGGTGTCTCTCTGGAGACTAAGGTGTGTCTGTTACAGGCCATGGTCTTTGCAATCACTTGTTATGCATCAGAGAGTTGGACAGTGACCAAGGAGGATAGAAGGAGAATTGATGCGTTTGAGCTGTGGTGCTGGAGAAGAGTATTGAGAGTACCATGGACTGCTAGGAAAATGAACAGATTCATCCTAGGAAGAGTTAAACCTGGAGGTTCCTTGGAGGCAAGGATTCTGAGGCTCCCTCTAGCATACTTGGGACTTATTGTAAGGAGAGACCGGTCCTTGGAGAAGGACATCATGCTTGGGAGGGTGGACGGATAGCGCAGGAGGGGAAGGCCCTCTATGAGGTGGATTGATTCAGTGACTGGGGTAATCGGGATAGGAGTGTCAGAGGCTGTGAGATTGACACAGGACAGAGCAGAGTTAAGGGCTGTTGTACATAGGGTCGCTATGAGTCGCAAGCGACTCGACGGCACATAACAGCAACAACAACAACATTGGAAAGTCAGCTCTGCATTAGTTTTGAGTCAATACATAGCAACAACAACAGCATGTTTTCTCTGTGTTAACTAAAAAAATTTTAACATTTGTCAGCACATTGTTTTGGGATTTTTGTTTAAACTTTACTGGAGTGGTATATAATACTTGTTGATTTATTTTTCTGTTCACTAAAAATATTTTTTTTTAATTAGGAATTTCGTGAAGATATGCCTTCAATTCTTGCAGATGTTTTCTGCATATTAGGTAAGCTTATTTTACTTTATTTGGGCTTATTTTACGTGTAATAGTGTTTGATTAAATGGTGGTCTGTGTTAAATAAAATGCTTTTTTCCTATTTTTCATATTTTTACAAATATATAAATATCTTTGCACATTTAAAAATATTTCTTTTTTTCAAAATGCATAATAAAAAAGGGGAATTACTATAAATCTGGTTCTTGTATGCACAGAATACAGGTGTGAACAAAAAATGTTTGTCTTTTACTTCAGAGAGAATACAGTTTTATAAATCTAATGTCAATACAAATCACTTCATTAACTACTCTAACTTTTAGTATAATTAAAACAGGTTGGAATTTTAACAATATATATTCATATAAAGAGGAGCTAAGTGAAATAATTTCAAGCAAAGAAGCCAGTTATTCTGTCTTTGAATTAGTCTCCGTAACTGGGATTGTAGTAAACAAATAATCTATTTAGTGTAAGTTATCAGTGAATGATAGCAGAATCCTAAATTTAGGTACTCTAGATAGTCATTTCACAATTGTGTTGTTTTGATTCTTTTTAATTTTGTAAATAGTAGGAACCAAAGTAGTAAAAAATATGTTGTTTTCGGGATGAGAAACGACCGTTATAAATATTAATTTCTCTATAATAAGGAAGAATTTATGCAGGCTAAATATATATCTATATATATATATATATATATATATATATCTATATATCTATATCTTATACCTCTCTGTCTTCAAATATATATATCTTCAATTTAGAACAGAAGATAGTGTCCCTCCATGGGAAGAGTGGATTTAAAAGAATACATACATACAGGGGAGCGAACAAAAAAAATAAATAAAAAGAAAATACATACATATATATATTTTTTTATTTATTTTGAAATTTGCTTCTTTAATTTTTGATCTTGATTAAAATAACATTAAGTACAATAATTTTGATAAGACTTTAACAAATCAATTTTATAATTCTGTAATGTCGTTAGGTGCCATCAAGCAAGTAAGACTCATAGTGATCATACAAACAACAGATCTGAACCTTGTTCTATCCTGTGTCATTCTTCACACTTCCTGATGCACTAGAGCCCATTGCTGCAATCACTGTGTCAATCCACCTGGTCAAGGGTCTTCCTCTTCTTCACCAGCTCTTCACCTTTCCAAGTATCATGTCCCTCTCCTAGCAAAATACCCAAAGTAAATGAGTATTATCCTTGTCTCCAAAGAGTACTCTGGCTGCATCCTTTCCAAGACATATTTGGTGGTTCTTTTTGATGTCCATACGATATTCAGTTCTCTTCTCCAGCACCATAACTCAAAGGCATCAATTCTGTCATCCTTATTCATTGCCCATTTCACAGATGCATTGCAAGTGATAAAGTCCATGGCCTGAATCAGACATACCTTAGTCTTTAAGTGATATCATTACTCCTCAATCATGTGGAAAGATTCCTAACTGCAGACTTTCCCAGTGCAATGAGTCTCCTTATTTCCTGACTACTGATACCAGGGGTGTTAACTGTTGGATCCAAGTAAGATGAAATTGTCGACAGTTTCAATCTCATCTCCATCCATCATAAGAATATTTGTTTTAAATTTTTGTCAGTTCAGAGTGAGACATTTAAAAATTACCTGTTTCTTAAAGTTTTTTATTGTACTAAATTTAAGGGGAAAAATCCAACTAAACTTCTTTCTCCCCCCTTATCATTATAGATATTGAGACCAATTGTTTAGAAGAAAAAAGTAAGAGAGACTATTTTACACAATTGGTATTAGCATGTTTGGTAAGTATGAATTGTTTTTTTAAAGTTTTTCCTCACCAAACAATTCTAACTGCATGGTAATGGAGAAGAATTTTGACCACTTTGAGATAGGATATTTTGTGAAATAAGATGTCATAAGATAGGCATGTTACTATATTCCTTAAAGCATACATTTAAGACTTAGTGATATCCTTTGTTTAGTGTTTTAATAAGTTCTTAACTAATAAAAAGTAAGCAATCATAAAGGGAATAGGAATGATTTTGCCTTTAAACTGAGAAATAATAAATTCTAAAATTTGTCATAATGTCTAGTAAACTATTTTATGTTCATAAATTAAGAATCAAGGAGAAATGATATTACTGGGACTTCAAAGCAGCCCTTGATTTTTTTTTCTGTACTAGAATTGTAGAAACTTATAGGCTGAAGTGCTGTATTCTGTTAAATTGAAATTCCAAGCATTTTTATAAATTTTTAATATGTTTATTGAAATGTATGGAATGTTATTTTTATATATTCATATTTGGGAAATGTAATTTAAAATTTAACTTTATGAATGCACACAGTTGGAATGCTGAGGAATAAATCATCTTTAATATTTTTCAATGCAGTATTTAGTTTCAGACACAGTTCTGAAGGAGCGCCTGGATCCAGAAACATTGGAATCTCTGGGGCTTATCAAACAATCACAGCAGTTCAATCAAAAGTCAGTTAAAATCAAGACAAAACTTTTGTAAGTCCATGTGTCTTATGTTGAAAATTTAATAGCTGAGTGTCACATTTTGAATACTAGCAGATTCCAAAGATAAAGATTTTCTTACTGCTTTTATCATTTTATCTTGCTGAAAATTATCAGTTTACCCATAAACGTACTTTTTTAAAACCAATGTTAATTTTATCTGATTAGAAGTGAAATAATATTCAGCGCTTTTATTGTTACCAGTAATTTATAATTAAAGCTGTACTCTTGAGTGTATTTTTATTCAATGCCGTAAATAATAGTATGTCACTGTTCTTTGGTAGTAGCAATTTTCTGTCATTGTATTACTAGTTTTCCTGTGTAATTAGTATTGGGCTATTTGTTATGAAAGGTTGGTATCTGAAAGATACACAAGGTAAAATTTTGGCACCTCTTATGACTATTATAAGTTAAATAAGAAAATTCAGTGATTAATTGAAATTAATTTTGTCCCTTTACTGTTTATCTAATTTCAGTTATAAGCAGCAAAAATTCAATTTATTAAGAGAAGAGAATGAAGGTTATGCCAAGCTGATTGCTGAATTGGGGCAAGATTTATCTGGAAATATTACTAGTGATTTAATCTTAGAAAATATCAAATCTTTAATAGGTAAGGCATATCTATCTAGTATATTATTTTTAAGATAACTTCTAAACAATTGAAGAATATTCATAAAATTAAAATGAGTATATTTTTTCCAAAATTGAGATGAAAGAATTTTCTAGCCTGTACTTTTAAGATTTTATCAGCCTAATGGGATAAAATTTATCCAAAATCTTTATTGCTATTACCTATGTATTTGTAATGATTCTTGCTTTTTAGTACTTCTGCATTTGTTTCATTTTTTTAACTATTTCCAGTCATTTTGAAGAGGATAGAAAAGAAAATTTTCATAGAAATATTACAATTTGGAGTTAAATTCTTTTTAATGTAATTTTTAAAATAATTTAAAAAGATACTTCGTTTTTATCTTTCCATCCCTGTCAGGTAAGTGAAGCAGATGTTGTGAAAGTGTTATTCTACCTAACTTTTAGACAGAATTTCTGGCACTATTTTTTCTTTTTATTTGCATTGGACATTGGAGAAATTGCTGGGATCTGTTGGCAGTATAGATGTATGTAGAAAAACACAGCCACCCTGGCTGTTCTAGAAAGGAGTTTGTTATTATTTATTAGGTGTTATACTATCTTAGGGAAGAATCTTCAACGTCCAGGTGCCTTAGGTTTTGAGACTTGTCACAGAAGCCATATTCTCTGCCTCATTGGTTAAATTTTAGGAGATGCCTGTATTCACTTTCTCAGTTCTTTGTCTCTTTTTTGGAGTTTATATAGGAGTAAGGAAGAGCAAGGAGGTGATATATTCCTTATCCCCTTTCATCAGTGCAGTGTAAGGACCCAGATAAAACTATATATTATAGCTATTCTATTTTTAGCTTAAGATTTTAGTGACCAACAAGTATAGAAGGTAATGAGCTTTTACGTTAAATTTTCTCTTTGCTTTGAGCTGCTCTACCCTCTTTGCCACTTTTTTCTTTTGTCCCTTTAACCCCTAAAGTGGTGGCTTACTAGGCCTGCAGGGCCTTTGGTTGCTGAATAGCAGTGACCCATTTTATTAATCCACATTTTGCATATAGTGACAGTTTAGCCATCTATTTGCCAATCTTGATGCCTTTTATTTAGTCCACATTTTGGAATTCCTTTCTGTTCCTTTTGGTGTGGGCTGTACGTTTTCATACAGCACTTTTGATCTAGCTTCAGAAGCATGTAAATACTCCTTTAAGAGTGCATCTAAATTCCAAAATCAGTCTCCATAATAGTCTATGTGTTTCCTACTGCCAAAGGGGCCCTTTAGAGTAGTGAGAGAAGATCTTCACCCTGAAACCCACAGCGTCCCTTTTCAGCAGGAAGTAGCTAAGAGAATACGCCGTCCCCTTTTCCTTATGACTCAGGGTGAAGTCTCTCTCAGGGAGGAGTGATAGGGAATGGCAAAGGACACACTGACAAAGAAGATTAATCAGAACTGGCTTTGACAAGCACTGTGGCATTTGGACAAGAACAAACTGGGAGGAGGGTAGAGAGAATAGTGCAACAATGAATGATTGGAAGCCCAAAATCTCTGTAAATGTTTATGAAAATTAATAAAATATAATTATAGAAAAAAAAGAAGCATGTAAATACTCCTTTACTATCAACTTTTCTTTTTAGTATTCTTCCTTGTACAGTTGACCATTGAACAGCAATGGATTTGAAGTGCATGGGTCCTCTTATATACAGAAATTTTTTCATGACTTTTGCAGTTAGCTCAAGTGTCAAGAGTATCCACTTTAAACTCTGTGTGATGCTAATCAGATCTATGTGAGCAAATTGTCTTTCTAGTACCTTTGCATTTCAAACCATGTTTAAGTTATTGTTGGTAGGTGCTGTTGAGTTGATTATGACTCGTTATGGTTATGACTCTGTGACTCACTGAACCCTATCCTATCTTGTGCCATCCTCACCATCTCTGACATACTCAAGCCCTTGTTGCAGTCCTTGTGTCATTCTGTCTGGTTGGGAGTCTTCCTCTCATTTGCATAATGCAGGTTATTGATGAGTCCTGTAATCCTGATTCCATATTCTTCATAAATTTCAACTTTTTGAATGATTGGATAGATAGGGGAAAAGGAGACAACCCTGGCACAAAACTTTCCTCATTTTAACCGTGGAGTGTTTCCACATTTTGTTTAGACATTAGTTTCTTGGTTTAGTTACAGATTTCATATGAGTACAATTGTGTGTTCTGAGATTTTTGTTTTTCTCATTGTTAGCCATAATTTGTTGTGAGCCACATAGTCAAATGCCTTTGCAAAGTCAGTAAAACACAAATAGACATTCTTCAGGTATTCCCTACTTTCAGCCAAGATCCATCTGACATCAACAGTGATCTTCCTGGTGCTGTAGCCACTTCTAAACCCAGGTCGAACTTGTGTGGAAGTTCTTTGGATAATCTTTAATTTTTGCTCCCATGTGATATTACTTGATAATTTCCGCCTCCTGTTGGATAACCTTTTTTGAGGGTGGGAATAATTATTAATCTCTTCTAGTCAGTTGGCTAGGTAGCTGTCTTGGTTATTTCTTTGGTAGCCATCAATAGTGTAAATTTTTTTGTCTTTTCATATTTTATTCAGCCTGATTAATTTTTTATTCTTCCATGTTGACTTTTGGAATTATTAATTTCTTCCTATTGTTCAGTAGTACGCCACTGTATATGCTACATTTATATTCAATTGCAATTATCCATTTATCTTAGGATAAGATAGGCATTTCCTGTTAGAAATAAAGTTACTGTGAATATTTTTGGACAAGCCTTTATATGTACATAGACAATTTCCTTTTGGGTGCATACTAGATATTGAGTCACTGAGTTAGTATAGTTGATTTATGTTTAACTTTTAAAGAAAGTTTGTCATAGTGCTGGTACCTTTTTAAAGGATATTTTAAAGTCACGTGAGAGGTCCAGTTGTTATTTTGGAGTCTTTTTACATAGATAAATCACATTACTTTTTTGTGGAAGAGCATGTAAAATATTTAGACATTTCCATGTAAAATATTTAGACATTTCCATTTTTCCTTCAGAAGTTTAAGGAAACATAGTTTTAGAGAATTTGTCAAAATCTAGATTACCTTTTAGTAAGATATGATCTGATCTTTCATCTTTTTTTTCCCTTAAAATGAGAAATGGGAGAAAATGTGTTCTTAAATTTAGATCTAAAAAAACTAAAACAATACTTTTTATATTTGAATTTTACTTTTCTAAAAAGTGATTTCTAAGACACTGTGAATAAGATATTTAATATAAATCTGGAGGTAATAGATGTAACACTAGAAATCTCCTCTTATAAAGGGCTGAGGTAAAAAATATCCTGTAAGTTTATGAAGTATCAGACATCTCTCCAAAGAGGTTTTTTTCTCTTCTAACAATATAAGAAATCACTATTTATTTGCTTATTCCAGTGAAGTGCCTAATTTTAATTTATGGGTTATGTCTAATAAAATATAATTTAAAAATTCTACAATCCTAATAAGCTTGTGGGAATTGCATAAATGGAGGGAACATAGATTCATAGACAGTGCACACTCTGGTTCATAATCATCTGTTTTGTTAAGAGAAATGGTTGGTGGAATTGCCTATATTGTTCCAATTACTTATCTCTTCCCCTCCCCCTGGTGTTTAAATGGTTGAATTCTCATAAGGTCATATGATGTGATTATAGTCTAATGAAATTATGGTAACAGCTGAACTCAGATGCATATAGTAAATTAACTGTAGTCTGGCTGGTCCAGATATTTACCAATTCTGTCTGTCAGCTGTTGAACACCCTAGGAGATTCACAAGTATAAGTAACATGACTATCCATTCAGTAATGATTGAGTGGGTTTTTTGCCCACTTTTCCTGTGATACCTGAGTTTTTGGCTTTCTTCATGTTTCTTGTATCATTTTATGTTCTTTTGTTGTAGCCTCAGTTCCTTTGAATTCTTGAATCTTTTTAGTATCAGCAGTATACCTTTCTTCCTTTTAAGGTGCTGCCAAAAAGATATAAATTAGTGGTAAAAATTATGTTGTGTACTCTACTGACTATATATGATAACCTTTTAAAAAACTGAGTTTATAAATAATGGTTCATATTAATGAACTAGAACCTTTAATCAACATTCCAAATACCTTTGCGTAAAGATTTAAGAAAAGCATTAGCTGCCTTATTTGGATAATGCATTGTTTCATTTTCATATTTTATAAATTAAAATTATGAATATCCTCACTATTTCAAGTGATTAGGAACTGATGAGACAGTGTGGCATAGAAGAAATTTTAATATACTTCAATCACACTTTTTGAGCTTCAGTCATGCTTTAACTCACTTTGTGATCCTGGGCAAGTCACATTTGTTATCTGTAGAACTTGGGTCCTGGCCTTGATATTGAAAGTTATGAGATTTCATTCTGGGAGATGGGAAACAAATATGCAAAATGAGTTATTTTTTAAAAAACATTGTTTTTATCTTGGTATATAAGTTATCCCTAAATTTAATGGCTGTAGTAGAAATGATGTATAATCACTTTTTAAATTTGTGTATATTTCATCTTTTGCAGGATGCTTTAATCTGGATCCCAATAGAGTTTTGGATGTCATTTTAGAAGTGTTTGAATGCAGGCCAGAACACGATGACTTCTTTATATCTTTATTAGAATCTTACATGAGTATGTGTGAACCGCAAACACTGTGTCATATTCTTGGGTTCAAATTCAAGTTTTATCAGGTAATTAAAAAACATATATATATGTACAAATATATATATATATACACACACACACACACACATACACACATGTACATACATACATAGTGCAAATTGTATAATTTTATTTTGAATTTTATCAGTAATTGGTTTACGCTCATTTTAGCAGAGAGGTAGAGAAATGGATAGCTAACAATACAATGTAATATGTTCTAAATTAGTGGTATGAATGATGTGGTGTGATGATGTGAAAACTTAATTAAATTTTATCTTAAAAGGATTCAGGGAATATTTTTTACATCACTTCCTTTAACTTAGTGCTAGGAGTTTGTTAGGGGAAGAGTGGAGAGAAATGGATAGAAAAGTATTTGAAGAACTAATGTTCAAAAGAGGAGCTCTGGTGGCATGGTGTTGCCAACCTAAACGTCATGCTTCTCTGACCATTAGAGATGGACAGTCTTGTTCTGTGTGATTTACAGCTTCCAAAACCCAGTGGAAGTTATGACCCAGATTTGACTCACAATGCGAGAGATAACATTCAGGGCAGAGCAAGATTACCAATTGCAAGGTGAAGGAAATGGGAGGGTATATTGAAAAGTTTTACTAAGATGAGTATATATGAATGATAACCAATAAAAATAAAAAAGTGTATTTGTGGCCTAAAGGTTTTTTTAAGTGTAATTTTTTAGTAATCATTGATAAAGGAGATGGTTTTAGTTCTACTTTATGTACTAAATAGAAATGTTTGTTTTCTTAAAGGAACCAAGTGGAGAGACCCCATCATCTTTATACAGAGTGGCAGCAGTGCTCCTACAGTTTAATCTTATTGATTTAGATGATCTTTATGTACATGTAAGTCAAATGGTCTGATGAGAATATTTGGTTGTTCAACCCAAGGGTGGGGATGACAAGTAATAGCCAATCAGATAGTACTTTTAGGGTGGCTTAGCAGTAAGGAATTGCACTGCCAGTGCAAAGATACACAGTTCAAATCTCTGCTCAGCAGGAGAAAGATGACCAGTCTTCTGTCATGTGATAAGGAATCAGCTATGGGTCGGTTCCCACAACAAAAATACATTATTAACTTATGTTTACTTTAAAAATTGAATGAATTTACTCTTGTGGTCACACTTAGGGGAATTTCAAGCTGAATATGAAGTTCTTAATTGCTCTCAAGCCATTTTCCCTGAGGGGAGAGGGCAAGATCTCATAAATGTGATTTTAGGCTTCTGTTTCACCCTGGTTATGGACAAATATGGAATACTTCTTCATTCTCTCAGAAAAGGTTATTGATGGACATTTGGGATGAATATTGACTCACTGTCATCAAGTTAGAAACAATCCTTCAGCAGGTTTCTGAAAGTAAATCTCATGAGAGAAAATCTTGGATTTGAAGTAGATTTGAACCACTAGACAGGCCTTTGGTTTGGCAGCACAACTTCCTGTGGACTAGGCCATCAGAGCCTAGGATTTTTAGGATGAATAAGGAGCTATTCATGTATTTAATTTTTTTCTTGAGTTTTTACTGAGGATTAAGTGACAAACATTGTGATTTTATTACTGGAACTATTGTGATAGAAGACTTCTTATTTAACAATTTAACCTACCAGTTTGGAAAAAAACCTAGATTTGTAGTATAGAAATTACTGTTTTAATAGGTTTTAGAAGTGTCATTTATAGCAAGGGAAATGAACCTTTTGGATTATGTAATCAGTGCTGTATTAGAGATACAAATAAATTTGCTGTGGAAGCTGAGAGTAGATACCATCTCTGCCTGAGGGGGAATTTTGGAAGGCCTTTAGAAACTAGTGATGTTGCTTAAATGATGCGAGGCTTTCTAGAAAATGACCTGAGTGGGAAAATAGATTTAGAAGGAATTCATTATACTGTTGGGGGGAAGTTATGAAGCTTAAAGTGGGTGACATTTAACAGCATATAGGGGAGATACGTTGGAGACGTAGGTAGAGCTAAGTTTTGAAGGGCTTCCCTTAGCAGCCCTCAAGATTAACTTGGATTATTGATATACAAAGGTGAGAATATGAAAAAGGGAGTATTAAAGTTGGTAGGCAAAATAGAAAGTACAAAAATTTGATAATTAGATTTGTACTGAAAAGTTTGCAGTTTCCTTTTTATTTACTAATTGTTTCCTGTTCATTAAATTTATCTATTCAAATAGATTGCGTAATCTTGTAAAGAGGAGAAGGTAGGAACAAATATTTTATAGCTCACTGTAGTTTTACTTTATGCTAGCGTTATTTTATGAAAGCTGTCCATTTATCATTTTCAGCTTGAGCCTTTGTCATAACAGTGTTGACTGCAGGCACATTATTTTCTTTTTTTAAATAAACTAGAGACTAGTTTGTGTTTTAAGTCAGATAGGTGTCTAGAAAATGAAAAGTGAATGCCGTGGTGTTAATTTTTCTAATTGAGGGGACACTCCTCCCCCCAATTTATTTACTTCGTTATGTAGTTCAGTAGCTCTTCCTAATTGGATCCGTATACCATAAAAGAGTTTGACTGTTAGAGTGGAAATGTAAGATTTTTTTTGGGGGGGGGCGGGGGGAGGCAGAAAGTAAAAGGAGATATATATATATAGGGTAAACTAGTGGTAAGCATCAGTGATACAATATTATTAATTTAGGACCCTTAGTGGATGATGTTTTTGTTGTGTGCCGTCGAGTCGCTTGCGACTCATAGTGACCCTATGTACAACAGCCCTAAACTCTGCTCTGTCCTGTGCCAATTGCACTGTCTCTGACACTCCCATCCCAATTACCCCAGTCACTGAATAAATCCACCTCATAGAGGGCCTTCCCCTCCTGCACCGTCCCTCCACCCTCCCAAGCATGATGTCCCTCTCCAAGGACTGGTCTCTCCTCACAATATGTCCAAAGTATGTTAGACGGGGCCTCAGAATCCTTGCCTCCAAGGATCCACCCGGTTTAACCCTTTCCAGGACGAATCTGTTTGTTTTCCTAGCAGTCCATGGTATTCTCAATACTCTTCTCCAGCACCACAGCTCAAAGGCATCAATTCTCCTTCTATCCTCCTTGGTCATTGTCCTGCTCTCTGATGCATAACAAGTGATTGTGAAGACCATGGCCTGTATCAGACGCACCTTAGTCTCCAGAGAGACACCACTGCTCTTCAGCACTTTGGAGAGGTCCCTAACAGCAGACTTTCCCATGGCAATGCGCCTTTTAATTTGCTGGCTACTGGTGCCAAGAGTGTTGACTGTGGAGCCAAGCAAACTAAAGCTGTGTACAATCTCAATCTTTTCACCATCCATCCTGATGCTGCCAGTTGGTCCAGTGGTGAGAATCTTTGTCTTCTTGACATTGAGCCTCAATCCATTTGTAGGCTGCAGTCCTTGACACTCTGCAGCAGGCGCTTCAGGTCCTCTTCAGTTTCAGCAAGCAGGGTTGTGTCATCCGCATAACGCAGATTGTTGATAAATCGTCCACCAATCTTGACCCCACATTTCTCCTCATAGAGCCCAGCCTCCCGGATAATCTGTTCTGCATATAGGTTGAAAAGGTACGGAGATAGGATGCATCCCTGCCATACACCCTTCCCAATTTTGAACCATGCAGTGTTCCCTTGCTCTGTTCTGACGACTGTCTCCTGGTCCAAGTATAGGTTTCACATTAGCACGATCAAGTGTTCTGGGATTCCCATTCTTCTCAGAGTCAGCCACAGTTTGTTATGATCCTAGTGGATAGAAGCTAAATTTCAAACTGTCTGATTTTTAAAGGGTGAACAAAATTCAGGTCAAATATTAATCCTTTTAAAAATTATACCAACCAAGTGAAACTTCTTTAGAAGGGAGCTCAGGGTCACTTCTTATTTACATTTTCAGACAATGTAGAGCAGATAGTGCTTTGCTTTAATATGATCAAGTTGATAATTGTTGTTACATGAACTTTGAACTCTTTTTAGCTTCTTCCAGCTGACAGTTGTATTATGGATGAACATAAACGAGAACTAGTGGAAGCTAAGCAAATTGTTAGAAAGCTTACAATGGTTGTGCTGTCTTCTGAAAAACTTGATGAACGAGAAAAAGATAAGGAAAAAGAAGAGGAGAAAGTAGAGAAGGTAAGTGATCCAGTCTAGTTAAATTAACATTGTCTTCTGGGTTTAATAAGATACTGAAATTCTAATAGTTTATCACCGTCCAGAAGCATACTTTGCTAACAAAGTTTAAATATGATGAAATCTGAGTTTTTGAATACTAATTCGTAAGAAAATTGACGTCACCAATTTGTAATCTATACTTTAATGCCTCTTGGGTTCGCAAGTAAAATATATGTGAGTTCTGCCTTCTTGTGACCAAAAATATCATTTAGTGAAGCTTAATTTAATCTTGAGTCTATAAACTGTCAGTCTTGTGCCTGCCAAATGTACTTTCAGGATAGTACTCTTGAGTTTCTCACAGATGGCAGCTATTATTGGTGTATATTGTGCTGTGTAACTCAATTTTTTGGTGAAAATATTAATTTTTTCTGTTTGTATCCTAAGTTTATCAATTTGATTTCTTTTAGCCACCTGACAACCAAAAACTTGGTTTGCTAGAAGCTTTGTTAAAAATTGGTGACTGGCAGCACGCACAAAACATTATGGATCAGATGCCTCCATATTATGCAGCTTCACATAAGCTAATAGCCCTTGCTATTTGCAAGCTCATTCACATAACAATTGAGCCTCTCTATCGAAGGTATGTTACTGAATATTTTATAAATAATTTAACTAGATCTGGTTTAGTACTACATTTACCGTGTCTACTTAAACCAATCATATATTTGAGTATGTTTTATTCACACAGTATATCATTCTGATACAAATTAATCAGTTACTTGTCTTCTGTTATCTAGACCAGATGTTTTAAGACCCATGCTGTAGTGCATCTCCATTCCACTTTTGACTGTTGCTCTTCAGCGAATTTCTGAATGGTGGTCAGAGAATTTCTAAAGTTTTTAACTAGTTTTCATAAAGTCAGTTCCATTCTATTTAGGATAACCCTATGAATATCAGAATTGGACTGTGCTCTATAGCGTTTTCACTGGCCTAATTTTTTAGAAGTACATCGCTCAGCTTTTCTTTCAGGATGCCTCTAAGTGAACTTGAACTTTCATCCTTATAGCTAGCAGCTGAGTATGGTAATTGTTTATACCATCCAGACACATAAGGGTTTTTTTTGGAACTGACTTAATTCACTTTATTTCTGTTGTACAAAAACCACCATGTGATGGCCACAATTGGAGCCTGGGTCCTCTGCTCAGAGATTCTGGTGTGGGTTTTTACAAGATGGTCATTGAATTCCTGGAAGGGTGACTTGGTTAACACAGTTTCTTTCCAGAGATCTGGAGTCAAGTAGGTCTTGGAGATGGCATCATAGGTCGCCTTGGCAAAGTTGCCCAGGGTAGCTGTGCAGCCTGTGTCTGAGGTGTAGCAGTCGTCAATTCCTGCCATCGACAGCAGCTTCTTGGACACAGGGGTGGAGACAATTTCAGTGCCGTGGGGTGCAGGGATGAGACGCACCTACACAGGACCACAGCGCCCAGTCAGCTTGCAGGGAACAATGTGAGGCTTGCCAGTCTTGTTCCCCTAGTAGCCACACCACATAGGGACAGTGAAGAGCTTGACCAGGACAGTGGCTCCATGGATGGCAGTAGGTACTTCCTTGGAGCACTTAACGCCCATTCCAACACAGCTGTTACAGTTTCTAATGGCACCTGATGCCTTGAACCTGGTCCACTAGCCAGCATGTGTCTGATTCTGCACAAGCATCATTTTTAAGACCTCATCCTTGAGGGACATCCCCAGGAAGAAATCAATGACCTCAGACTCCTTGATTGACATAGGAGAGAAATCTCCTCAAAGGATTTGATGTTTATATCTTTGACCAGACGACCTTGACTTTTCCTTCTCAAGCTCAGCAGCCCCTCCTGTGGCCATGACCCCAACCCTGCAGACCACTGCCTAAGCCTCCATGCTGCCATGGGCTCCCATCCTGGGGCCTCTCTGGCCTTCCAGGCCCTCCTGCTGCACCAGTGTCATCTACAATGTTGTTGTTTTTTTTTGTGTGTGAAGAAGGCCACAAAGGTTTTTATCCTTACCAAGATCAATCCGTTTTCTTTGAATTTTTTGTTGAAACCATGTGCTTTCAGTATTGGAATGGATTTTAAATAAAATGGAAACAAATTCTCTTGAGATAATATGCATTTTTATAACAATTCACTCAACCTTGACTTCATTGCCTTGACTCACAGGGTCACTCTGTTGAATTTCGGAGACAGTAAATCACATAGGAGGAGATTGTCCATCTTTCTCCTAAGTTTCATCACCTGCGTTTCTTGGAGTTCATTTTCTTAGGCAGTTAATTTGAAACATTCTTTGAGCTCTAATTGTTCAGTATTGTTTTGTATTTTCTACTGATTGAATATTACCTGGTATAATACAGTGAGGGATAATATGAATATGAGCAAGACAAATTTTATTTACAGATTAAGATGACAGTTTTAACTTGAAACCATAATTATTATATAGTGAATTTACATTTTTCTTCTTTTTTTGTTTTGTTTTTTAAGAGTTGGTGTCCCTAAAGGTGCTAAAGGCTCACCTGTTACTGCTTTGCAAAATAAGAGAGCGCCCAAACAAGCAGACAACTTTGAAGATTTGAGGAGAGACGTATTCCATATGTTCTGTTACCTTGGTCCTCACCTTTCTCATGATCCCATTTTATTTGCAAAGGTGGTTCGCATAGGCAAGTCATTTATGAAGGAGGTTAGTAAGATTTTTCTTCCAAGCCGAGAATCTGATTTCAGAATGAAAATGTGCAGAGTATATTTGTGGTGTGACTATATCTAGAAATGAAAATAGAGTGATCCTTATTTAAGCAAATGTTGTAGTGGATGAGGTTTTAGGAAGTGCCATATTACCCCCCCCCAGCCAAATACATAACCCTGAAATAGCTCATTATTTACCTGACTAAATTCTGCATGTGAGAATCACTCAAGTGATTACATGTGTCAATAGTACTTTTTTTACTGGTGAGTAATATATTATAGAGGTACCTGGGGTTATGCACATTCATTAGATGATGAGCCTTTTGCTTGTTTCTGGTAGAAGATTGTACAAATAACATGGCTATGCATATTCTTGTACAATTATAAGTTGTCACATTGCTCTGAAGTAGGCCATTTTGCATTCCTAGGTACAGTGTATTAGAGCTTAAATTATGTCACATCCGCATCAGCACTTGATCTCGTCAGTCATTTTAGTGAATGTGTAGTGGTATCTTACTGTGCTTTCAACTTTTATTTCCCAGATGGCTAATGATGGTGTCTATCTTCTCAGGTGCTTTTTTGCTATTTGTGACCATCTTTAGTTAGGATGTCCTGCTTAAGTTTTTAAAATTTTTTGTTGTTGTTACAGAACTGTAAGAGTTCTTTTTATATTCTGGATACAAAACCTTTATTATATAGCTAATTTGCAAATAATAGTTATATACTGACAAATCATAACTGACTCATAGCTAACTTTTCTGTAGGTTTTCAGAGGCAGTAAGTTACACAAGAGTAGCTCCTGTGGAGCAGCTACAGTTTTATAATAAATACTTAGATTAGTTTTACAATGCTTTGATTTGTGATAATGAGACCAAGACAAGAATCAGCTTATGAATGGGAGTCAAGGATGTTTTGGAGGTTAGCAAAAGAAATGAAATTTAAAAATTTAAGCTGATAACCATGGCTATATTTAAAATCTTCATGTATATAAAATAGAACTATGTGCAAGTTACATTTTTTCTGAAAGAGAAACTAAACTTTGATAACATCATTTTAATCTTTTGTATTTTATTTATAATTTTTCTTAAATTATTTTAGTTTCAATCTGATGGGAGCAAACAAGAAGATAAAGAAAAAACGGTAAGAGACTAGAAAAATCTATTTTGTGTATAGTGTGTATCTAGATACAGCATACTGTAAAGTGAACCAGTTTTAATCACATATATGAATAATTATTTTGTACATTATATACTGAATATAGCTTTTGGTAGATCATACAGAGTTCTATTGTAAGACTGATAGGTTCCTTTTTTGAGGATCACTAAGTTGAGAATGGAAAGGGAATAAAAGTTTCTCTTTCTCTTTCTACCCCTTCTCTTCCATCAACTTAAAAAGATAAACTAGAACAACAAAAAAACCCCATTCACGTGGAATCGGTGTAGATTCATAGTGGTCCTGCAAGACAGAGTAAAACTATACTATATGGTCACGTCCGTCTCCTGGGAAGTGACTGGTGGTTCTGAACCCCTGACCTTTATGTCAGCAGCTGAGTGTTCTAACCATTTTGTCGCCAGACTGACTCTGTCAAATTGATTGCAGCTTGTAGATACTCCTATTGAGTTTCATTAATTTCAAATCTTTGTAGAAGACTGCCTATCTTTGTCCGGAGTGTGGGTTGGTAGATTCGAATGGTTGACCTTTCATTTAATGGCATGTTCTATTATTTATTAAGTCCCTAATGTTCCTTGTATTTATGATTTTAAAGGAACTCTGATGGTTTAGTGGGTAACTCAAAAATGTGAGGTTCAAATGCACGAACTGCTCCATGGGAGAAAGATGGGAATTCTCCTCATGTGATTTATAGCCTCTAAAAAACCTGGTTGAGGGTCTACTATGAGTTGGCCCCTACTCGAAGGCATTGAATTGAGTTGGAAGAAAGAAAAAGAATACATTGTGAAAAGGATAGTGGATTTCAATATGGCATGATAGATGATTAAGAAATGACAATTTAAGGGGAACTCTGGTGGCTTAGTGGCAAGAAGCTGCACTGCAATCCCAGAGGTACACGGTTTGAATCCACCAGATGCTCTGCCGGAGAAGGAGGAGCAATACCCTCCTGTACCAGTCAGATCTGATTTGACGGTACATGCACACAAAATAATTTAAAAAAAGAAAGAAAGAAATGACAATTTATCTAATGCTGTCACAAATTTATCTTGTGGGGTAGAAAGTGAAGTTTCTATGCATAGGCAACTCTCTTTTTAGGAGGTTCATTACTTTTTGTACTTTATATATGCATTGTATATGGTTTGGGCACATACGCATTATTTCACAAAACTAGTCATAGTAATCATTTTTCTCCTTTTCTTCTTAGGAAGTTATTCTTAGCTGTTTGCTTAGCATTACTGACCAAGTACTACTTCCATCTCTCTCTTTGATGGACTGCAATGCTTGTATGTCTGAGGAACTATGGGGAATGTTCAAAACATTTCCATATCAGTATAGGTAAATACTTATTTTCCCATTTTTAACGGTTTTTAATTCTAGTGTATTTAACCTTTATGTGTTTAACATTATTTTTTTTCTAATTCCTCATCTTATTCTTCTTAAAGATACCGTCTATATGGCCAATGGAAGAACGAAACTTATAACAGTCACCCACTTTTAGTAAAAGTTAAATCTCAAACAATAGACAGAGCAAAATATATAATAAAGTAAGTTTTGAATTTCTTTTTCTGCATATTGACTAAAATAAAATCTCGGCCTAATATACTATCTAGTAGCTTAAGTCTGAAACATTTTTTAAGGAAATCTATAAATATTTGCTAATGCTATAATTTTTTATGTACTGCAGATTACTTTTTGTGGTATTTGCTTGTTTTGGTTCCTAACTAGTATTTTAATAGTGTCATGTTTGTGTAAGTATAAAATCTAATAGGAATCCTTTTTAATGCTTACAAATATGCCTTTGCTCAGTTTGTGTATACACTTAACTACTTTGTGCAAGGTAATCATGTAGGAATTTTTTCTGCAGTAAGTTAGTTTTGTGTGTGTGTCTTTTATTATTATTGTGATTTTAACGAAAATGTATAGAAAAGTTGGATTTTCATTCATTGTTGCACATTTCCCCCCCCCCAGTTTACCTTTAAAAAAACTTACTGTTGCATAATTTCCCCCAGTCTGTTTTGCTTTGCACCTCTTATTCTGAATTGTTGTCATACAGATAATGCCTAATCATATAAAGAAATTATTTTAATAAAGCTACTCTGTTAGGATGCTCTAATTAAATTATGTACAACTATCTTTATAGGAAAGTTAACATTTTTGTAATTCTTTTATTTTAATAATTTTAATGAACATTTACATAGATTTTGGATTTCCATTCATTCATTGCTGCACTTCTCTCCCCGCCCAGCCCCCCCCCCCCCCCCCCCCCAGTTCACTCCTTTCTTTGAAAAGTAAAGCTCCCTCCCTTGTACACAATCCCGCCACACCCCTCCCACCGCCCCAAGTACATTCCACTGAAAGTCAACTTTTTTAACGAAACTTCTCTCCACTCCCCTTTTCCGGTTATTAAAGAGTACAGCAATGAATGAATGGAAATCCAAGTTCTCTATAATCTTTCATAAAAAATCTCAGTAAAAAAAAAAAGAATGCAAAAACCCCCTAAAACACAAGAGTGATATTAGTTTTATGTCTTTGTAGACAATTTGAAGTTTGTGTCTTAAAATTGTGTGTTCTATGTTATTATTATTAATATAACTATATTTATACCACCTCTTTATCCATCCATTTAATACCTCCAGGTTTCTTGTGTGTCCTAACATATTTTTTATGTGTTCATGAAGTAGTGCTAGCATATCATCCTCCATTTTATACTCAGTAGTAGGTACTATTCAATAATTTGCTCTTTGTATTTGGTTATATAGAAATTTTAAAAAATGTTTTAAATCTCATTAGCTGGACCTAGCTTGAGCAGAAGCTGTTTGTAGTCATCTCTATCTTTATGACACTTTGTCTGGCATAGTAGGCATATAAATGGGTAAATAAATAAATGATTAAGAAATATTATTTATGACAGAAAAATATGTTCAGAATATGCTTAGGTTTTTGTTATATTTGTAAACTCAACAGTCTTATATGATTTTGATATTTCTTGAACATTTTTACATTGAGAATGGATTTACTTGTATGCATTGGAATACTGTTTCAAAATGTGTATTTTACTGAGCCTACCATGAATGTTCGCAGCAAATTGGTTTTCTTCTCAGTTTATATGCTTTTTGTTTAGTGGCATCAATTGAAGTCTCCACAATATAATAACATACTCCTAATTTCTGTCCTGTTCTTAACATTTCCATTTGCCCTCCATTCTTAATCCCATTCTGCCTTCTAAGTTTTTTAATCCCTGCACAGGGCTGCCCTTCTGATCTTGTATGATTGCTTATTCTAAAGAGTGTGTACCTTCCTGGTGCTGTTTACCTTACAGACTTGTCTATATTTTGGGTTAATGTTGTGCCACGGGAGTGACGTGGTTGTTTCACTTGTTTGTTGTTGTCGTTCCCCCCCCCCCGCTTTGTTCTATCCTGTACCTCCTGTTACATTTCTTTCTAGGTTGATCAGACAGCTCTGGTGGCCTAGTGGGTAAGGAGTTGTGCTGTCAAGCCAGAAGCAAGCATTTGGAATCCATTAGCTGTTCTTGGGGAGAAAGATGAGCCTTCTAGTGCATTTTACAGGCTGAAACCCTAGGAGGGTCAGCTAAGAGTCATTTCCAACTTGATCACAGTAGATTGTTTTTTTTTATTTTCCCTTTCCTAAAGTAGTGACCTGTCACCATCTATTTCTTCTGGTTTCACAATAATGGAGACTGGGATTTGCATGGTCCAAGGGCCTTTATATCTTTGATTTTCTTCATTCTTCTTTGCTTGAGACTTGAGGGAACATTGGTTTCACTTTATTTTATTTTATTTTTTTCCTAGAATTATATTTTATTAATTTTCATAAACATTTACAGAGATTTTGGGTTTCCATTCATT